>NC_056731.1:1912561009-1912773509 GCF_019279795.1 Protopterus annectens
ATGACAGAGACACTGGTGCACAGTATTTGCAGTGGGTTAGAGGCAACAGTAGAACAGAATCTAGCAGCAGACCATTTGAGTGAAGCTCAGTTTGACACTTCAGTGAATGAGGTAGTGGATATTACAGCTGTCAGAGGTAGTGGATATTACAGCTGTCACCCCCTTATAAAAGTCCAGAAAATCAGTGCACTATTACATATCTCTGAATACATTTCACTGTTAAACTAGGGTATAACTAACTGGTGGAACACCATGTAGATATAAGGATACAATGAACAATTAAACTTCTTACAGAGTGTCAGAGCAAGTTAAGCAAATCAAGCAATGCAGCAGATGTTAGACCTGGGTAATCTAGGAATCCAATAATCTATGGGCCACTCCAGTAGTGTTGGAGTCCCAATAAAAAGGATAGCAGCACCTGGTTCTGTGAATAGGTTATGGAAAAAATTTAACAGTTGCATAGAATCAGATAGTTACTTCATGTGCAGAAGAGAAGCAGCTTTGGAGAACTGAGTGAGGCAAAGTATTGGGCAACCACTGACCTGATCAAAAGTTATTCCAGGTACTGTTAAGATCTATAGGAAAGGAGAGGCCAGTTTTTTATCACTCCATTTAGAGTGCATGAATTCACCAAGATATCTTCTGGAATGAAAAGTGCCCCAGCAACTATCAAGCTAGTAGGTAACATGCTGGCAGGTGATGGAGACTATGGTCTTGCTTGCAACAGTTATATTGCTATGTATATCCAGTTTTGACAGGAACAAATTCAACATATGAGGCGCCGCACTTGGCAAACTAAAAAAAAGGATGGGTTAACAATTAAGGCAAATAAATATCAGATAGAATGGCAGAAATATCTTACCAGGGTCATCAAGTAGGAGGTGGAAAGATTTGGTCACAGCAGCCTGCCAAGATAGAAGCTATATGAGCATGGCCTAACTCTGTTACCAAAAATCAAGTAAAGGCATTCCTGGGAATGGTGGAGTTTGTAGAAAGTTTGAACCATACTACAGTACCATAGCCACCCAACTTCAAATGAAAGAATAATGTTGGAAAAGCCTTGAGTGGAGCTCGATTCTGTCTAGCCCAGATTATAGCCAATAGGTTTATAGGTTGTTACTAGGAAAACAATCAATCAATGTTAATAAGCCTAGCCATACATCCCAACCCAATTTGTCCCCCGAGTACCTTGGGTATCTGTTAGGAGGGGAAGTATGTTAGTAAGGAGGTAGCTAAGGGACTTGTTGGAGGTATGCTAATTGTGGACCATTATACTTACTAACAACACCTGTCCATCAAAGACACAGGAGCCAGACTGGGGGTGAATTTGCTATTTCCTACCCAATGGTCAAGGTTTCATTTGAATAGGGTCAGGAATGAACTTTTTCACGTGAATGGGCAATCCTATTCCATAACACAGGGATCCTTAGAGTCACATATGCATGTTCTATTTATGCCACAAGTGAAGTTCAAATCATTGGCACTAGCGTTTCTAGTGCTGTTTGTTTTGTGGATGTGCAAAAGATCCATCAGGGCGGGATCTGAGGATACCTTATAAGTCAGGCATAGATCACCTCTCTGGAACCTGTAGGATATTGAGTACAGGGACACGGCCTTTAGATGATCTGTGTAGGGCAGGGCATTCATACCCTGGATTCTCCTAGTGAGAGACCTTTGTGGGCATTCCCATTGTTGCAGGTGTCTGGTTAGGTACATACCAAAGGGATCATTATACTCGATGGATCTGTTAAGGACGGACTAGAATGGTACTATTAACTTCCTTGGACCTGGATGACATACCCTTTGTGATGTCCCTCCTCTAGGCCAGTAATCAAGCAGCCTCAATCCTTATCACTTACACTGATGGGGAACGTTCACTTAGAATAAAAACAGATGCACACAATAATTTCAGATGCAGTTCTCTGCACCAAGCACAATTTCCCTTAACAGCACACAGGGAGCACACTCCAGTCCCGGGGATGGACTTCTCCAGACTCCAAATAAGACTCCACCTTTCTCTCTGCAGAAATCAGTGCTCTGTGTCCCTGTTCCAAGTACACACACACACACACACACACACACACACACACACACACACACACACACACACACACACACACACACACACCTGGGAAAGGCTGGCACAGATTTAACTGCTATGCCACCTCCACCCAGACTATAAGGTAAGATTCACTGTCACCAGCCAGCTACTTTAAGGCTCTTACCAGGGTACCCAATTACTCTTAGTAAAATTAATATGTATATGAATGGTAGCATTTACCAATTGGCAAGACTTTCAGAAGCGTGAAGCCACAGTGCCACCAAGTAAATGCAATTACTCTCAAAGGTTAAACTATTCTAAAAGACCACCACAATAAAATGTATAACTATATTTAATAATAAAACAGAAAACATGAAAATACTGAATATCTATTTACAATAAACATCAGAGTTTCAATTCATGGGAAATATAAAAAATAACACAGATGGAAAGACTCAGACAGATACAGAAAAACAATAATTTTAAGTAATTTCATTATATTTTCCTAACTGACTGAAAAGTACTAACCGAATAATTACTATACCTAGTTAAGTTACTTACTAAAGCAATGCAAGATAAAGTGGATGAGTGACCTTGTCAGTTCCAAAACACAGTGCTCAGTATCTCCCACTAGTATCTAAATACAATTTCAATGCTAGCTACAGAATGACATCACATCTGGTGATGTGACTCTGATTCCCACACTACCCCCTCACTAGAAACTTGAGCAAAGATCTGGCACAGATGTGTCACAATACACAGCTAGAACTTTTCTAAGGCTTATTCCAGCATCTGGAGACTGTAAAACAATTCCAACCCTTTCATCCATCCTGCAGAGACTAACCAGCTATTCTCTGGCACCCGAAGGTAGCAATTAGTTCACCAATAAGGACAACAAGAGCAGGATTCCAGCCCAGATATTGTACCTCATGGCTGCATTCAGACCTGCGAGATAAAATCTTTATGGTCTAAACCAAGTCATTTAATTTCAAGCTCTTCCAGCCCAGATATTGTACCTCATGGCTGCATTCAGACCTGTGAGATAAAATCTTTATGGTCTAAACCAAGTCATTTAATTTCAAGCTATTTTTCTTAAGGTTAGCTGGGCTGAGCTTAACCCCTTCTCTTCCAGTATCCTCTGTTAAAATACATACATTCCAACAGTTAACAACAATACAGTCTGACATACATTTATATTTCTTTTCTGTCAGTAGGACCCACTGTTGACATATTTTTAATACAAGTGACTTTACACATACATTTTAATACAAGCATCTTTACAAATCAGTTTAAAATTCAAATGACATATAACTCTTTACAGAACTCCAGCTAGCTATGCTGGCAGACGTTACATATGCACTACCTCACATCATCACACCCTTATCTATACATTGGATATTTTTTTTTCTTACCATCTTTGCTACATGTTGATCGAAGGCCATATTACTGTCTACATAAACTCCCAGATCCCTGACCACAGGATTGACTCTTAGGAGTGTTTTATCAATGGAATAATTAACTTTGGTGGACAATTTCCCAAAGGGAATTATAAATCATTTCTTGGTGTTGAGATTTTAACTATGGCTTTGGCATTTGTCATTAGTCTACATTAGACCCTCTTGCAAGAGGTTTGTGTCATTGGGGAATCCATGATGGCTCCCAATTTATAGCTGTCTGCGAACTCTGTCAGCCAAATATCTTTGACATTAGCCTTGACATCTAAGTAGTAGATGCCAAACAGGAGCGGGCCCAGCACTGAACCCTGAGGTACTGTGCTGGTGACTGGTCTTTTGGTGGAGGTGGCCTCACCAATCTTAACTTCTTGGGTCCTAGCAGTGAGCCAGCCAGCAATCCAGCAAGTTATGTAAGGATTTATGCCCAGTTTGGAGAGTTTGTCAATGCCTGAGTGAGGTTATATACTGAATGCATTGAATGGATTGACTAGGTCAAAGGTAAGCAGTATGCACTGTTTTACCCTCATCCACTGCCCTAGTAACCTGGTTAAATCCTTTGAGAAGGTCAAGTAGGCATGACCTTCCCTTAACAAAGCCAGACTGGGATAGGTCCAGTGTCTGTCTGTTGCCAATGTCCCTGCTGATCATTTCCATGGCTTTGCATATTAAACTAATACTGATGGGTCTACAGTTCCTGGGATCAGTTGATGGTCCACCCTTATGAAGAGGGATGACCGTTGTGGTCCATCATTCACTTGGTACATAGCCAGTTTTGAGGCTGTAGTTGAACAATGCCTCAAGAGGTCCTGCCAGGTCATGCTTCAGACTATTGTGAAGGCAACCAAGGATATTGCTGGGGCCCACTGAGGCAGTGTTTTTGGTCTTAGTGAGCACCACCAGAACCTAATCCCTGCTAATAGTTGGGGGGAGTATGAAAGTAGGAATTTCAAAGGGGATACCCAGGGGAAATGGGGGTGAAATATGAGCTGCATTTATTGGCAAGTAGATCTGCTATGCCTCTCTGATCAGTGAAGGTGGTGCCATTAACTACCAGTTCAGTATACTGCTATGTGCTACCTTTAAAGTTCCAGACATAGCAGAAGAAGGCCTTATGATGGTCCTTCACATAAGAGGCTATCCTGACCTCATAGCTAGCCTTGTTAGACTTAATTAGTCCCCTTAGTTTATTGTTTAGTTGAATGAGAGAGCTTTTTTCTTATGGAAGTTCCTCTTTCGGATTTTGTCCATGACTTTTTTCTTTTGTTATATACCCTGTTGAGATGAGGATTTCACCAGTTGGGTTCGTTTTTGGCTTACTTCTGGTAGGTATGGCAGACTCTATGCAGCCATTTACATATTGTACAGAGTTTCTGTGAATAATTCTGTATAGGTAGCTGTGGGGTTAGGGGAGCCTTGAATTTTGACAAACTGTCACTTAATAGGATGCAATTTTCCTTAGAATAGTTCCTAATTGTTACGGATTTAGTTGAGTTTTCTGAGTCAATTTCTACTTTAGAGGAGACAGCTTCATAAGCCAACTTTACCAGTGAGGACAAATGGGGGGGGGGGTGTAAGTTTCCTAGTCTACAGAAGGGTAAAGTCATCCATGAAGAGGGTATTTGGTTGGATGGTGAGTACCTCTAATAGGTCTAGGTAAGAGTTGTGAGACTTCTGGGAATTAGATACAGCTAGTTAGGATATGGTAAGGGTCCTTATCTAAGGTGACCTGCATATGGATGAACTCCATGGTATCATCCTGCTTGACCAACCTGGAGGTAGATTTGTTGCTAATGTAGATAGAGACACTGCCACCTTTAGTCCTTGTCTGTGCTGTTGTTGGTCTAAATGTGTGGAAGGTATTGTAACCTTGTACTGCTGCAGTATTTTCTGAGGCTTTAAACCAAGTCTTGATAACGGCATATGTGTCTACATTCTCTACAGTGAGAAGGGCTTGTAGGGTGTGGAGTTTTTTGTTTAGGCTCCTAGCACTGAGCAATAACACCTTAAGGATGCTTTGAGTCTTTTTTGCTAGGTTGGTAGTTTTGTTATTTTGGCATTGCCTAAAAATGGTTCTAAGCGGGTTGATAACATTTTAGCCACTATCCAAAAGTCTAGGGGGAAAGGTGCAGACCATCCTTGGCAAAGCAACATGATCTGTTAACCACATCATCCCATGTTGACAAACATTTGATTCCACTGCAGTGACACCAGAAACTAAGCCAATTATTAAAATCGATCATTTTCTGCACATACTGTGGCATCATCCTTACTGAAGGTAGAATGTTGGTCAGTCCAAGGCTCATACCTGTCCTTTGGCACATATTCAGAGAGAGCCATAATGTCTTTTTCCTATAGCTCAGTGAGGTATGTCTCAGATAATTTACACTCATTTGGACTGTGATATAATTATATTGATACACTGGGCGCAGTGACTTGAGTGAGTGTGTGATATTACAGATTCTGGCTCCAGACAGACACCAGTTATCTTCTTTTGTCTAACCTGGTTAGTGGGGAAACTGTGTGTTGTACAATGGAATCCACAATGACAAAAGAATTAGGTAAAGTACTTGCTTGTCTTATGGGATTCATTCTTTGGGGACCATTGGGCATACACTTATGTGTGGTGTTTGGCATCACTTTTGGTGTGTGCTTTAATGATTGCTAAGGGTAGGTCTTGCTGTTAGATGGCTCAGGAGGTCTTTGAGGTTTGGGAATGATTCTTTTAAGTCCCTCAGCATAAGAAGATCTATGTGTGTAATAAGTGGTATGTTTGAGGGATGTAATGTGTGTGCTCTTCAAACCCTCATTTGTAACACAGATTTTTGCAAACAAGAAAGTTGTATATTTACATCTTATGCATACTCTTGTTAGTTTCTTTAAGGATTAACTGGTTGCCTGAGAGCATGAGACAGTTGCTGTGTTGTATAAGGATAGCCATATCTATCAAGCTGGCCTTAGAGACATTTGGAAATTGCATATGCATGTTGCCCAGTCCCGTATTAGGGTGGAATATTATGGTTTAAGGTTTGGGTTTCAACAGGGGTTTTTATAGAGTGGTGGGTGGAAAAAGTATATAAATACCTTACAAAGGAGACCATAGCAATCAAAAAGGGAAGGACTTTGGAAGTCAGAATACCATATGTGGCAGAAGCGTGAGACTCCACCTTTTAAAACCACAATAGGAGAAGGCTGGGAGGGGTTGAGGAATAATTCAAGCTGCAAGAAGCAGTTCTTAATCTCCTGTTGTGGAGATAATCAGAAACTAGGTTTCTTTGTTTAGTGTTTAGCAAATGTGCTCCACACCAGTCAAGCCTTAATGGCCACACTAAATTCTGAGGATAGCCTTAAAACACCAAAAATAATCCAATCAGCAAGCAGATCAGTAAAAAACATCTCCAACAAGGCTCCTGCTCAATAAAACCAGTTACACTCTCACTGAAACAATTTCTGACCCAGAGGCTTGTCAGCTACTTTTAACGAGGTAGGTTAATAAAAAGAAAAATATTTACTCTCAAAAATGTCAAATATTTTACTTACAACAAGTCAGAAATTAACCAAGTGCAAAACAGTTTTTAATTTAATGTTGTGGAGATGATCAGAAGTTAGAATTCTTTGTTTAATGTTTAGTAGAAGTGCTCCAGACCAATCAAGCCTTAATGTGCAAATAAACTACTCAAACTACAGAGTGGAGGCAGTACTTAGCCAGGTTTCCTCAAAAGCAGAGAGCACCTGGTAATATATCTTAGTCAGAGACTCTAACAGAGGAAAGAATCATATGCAGCTGTGGTGAAGAAATGCTTGTGTAGAAAATTCAAAGTAGAAACATAAATCCTTACAGAGGTCATAATGAACTAGTAAGCAAAATAGCAAGCCAAAAAAAATTTGGGGTTTTAGTCATACAATATGATAATCCAGCACCAAAGTAGTGGCAACGCAATGGCAGATGGACTGTCGAGACAGGATACTTTGTAATTTAAGCTACTTTTCTTGGGAGTGTTGCAATAAAACTCACTTGTGGTTTACAAGGGGGTGGAGGGAGAAATTACAGATAATATATTTTCTCTTACTTTAACATGCAAATGGCTGCATTTCATTAGATAAGCAGAATATAGAACTGGTTTACTTTAATTATATGAAAGCATTCATTGGTGTTTCACTGACTACTTCCTTCAGAAGCTGCATTACATCATCATGGACCAGAATTGTCTGAGTTGTCTGCAGCTTTTTTTTTTTTAAAAGAAAGAGAGAGAGATTTATATTTGCTATATATTTAAGATCTGCAGAGGGTACTGCACCATACCCACTGCTGTCCTTTATCCTTCTAGTTGTCTGTGACTATTAGTGTCTTGGAAAAAATAGTTTAACCTGAAGGAGTTACTGCTGCCCTTTTATTTCCATTTCTTTGGGACTATTTGAAATGTTGGGAATCCCATCTAACACAGGAAGCTACATTAATACAGCTGAATTAAATTTGCTGTATGTTATTTACATTGTGAGACTTCAGTCATCGACCACAAGTAATTCGAGATAATTACAGCAGCAGTCAGAGTTTTTCTATCGACAGTCTATCTACATTGTGAGACTTCAGTCATCGACCACAAGTAATTCGAGATAATTACAGCAGCAGTCAGAGTTTTTCTATCGACAGTCTATCTGCATTATGCCAGTTCAATTGCAAACAGAAAAAGGTACAGTTGTGTTAGGAAATATAAATGTGTATGTTCAAGTAGTGTCACTGCTGCAGTACTTGTGATATCCTATTTGCAGGTATCCCACAGACAACCGGCCTTCCAGCACTGTACCCTCCACAAGGACTTTGGCCAAACCCCTTATGAATAGATATGAACACAACCATGGTATAAAAGGTAAATTGGTTAAAGTTACCTTCAGATGTTACATGTCATAGCAAAGACTTGGGGGAGGGGGGAAGAAGCACCTGGCACCAGAGCTAAGTGACCGAGGTGGAACATCTATAACTGTCACAAGCCCACCCCATGGTGCCCCAATCCTGATTCTCCAAGAAGACAGTCAACAAATTATGAAATCTACAGGTACAGATTAGGATGAAGCCTCAATCTCAAAGAAGGTCTGACTAATCCAGACAAAATAAGGGGGTCAAAAAGGAGGGAAGAAGCTAGGACTACACTAATCAAACTTCTGAAATAGCTACATTTTTTTTAAAGTTCCTAACATAACTGTATATTCACTGCTGCAGTACTCACTTCCTGGGAAAATTCTAAAAGCAGTTAAATATTTGGAGAAGAATTGTTTTTGGAAATAACACCTTGTAAGACAGTTGACACAAATCCTGCTCCAGCTCTAGATGCAGCCTCAAATTATAATGTTTGGAAAAGGTGTGCACAGAAAAACATGTGACTGCTTCAAGAATACCTGGCTGTGACCCCCTCTGAGGAAGGCTGTGGAGGCAATTGTTGCAGTTCTAGAAGAATGCACACTAATATGGACCAGTACTGATTTTCCATGATGCTGGTAACAAATGCCAGTGTAATGTGCTAACCACTGGGAAATGATCTGCTTGTTGACAGATTCACCTTCTTTCTTCTTTGCAAATGAGATAAACAGCTGTTCAGTTTTGCTGAAATCTTTGGTTCTCTTCAGAATGTCATGTCTACACACATCAAGATAATGCATGATTCTCTCACCTAATTTCTGAGGCTTTGCAAAAAATGGAAGCTGAATGGTCTAGTTAAGTCCCTATTCGGTAACCAATGAGGGATTAGTAGTCAGCGACACTCTGACCTGGAACATCACAAAAGGTTCTTTAGGCATCAAAATTTAAGAGTTCTGGGATTCTGAAACAAGATGATGGAGTGTTAGTAGCAATGGTGAGAGGCTCTTCAGATTTAAAACAAATTATGACAAGAAATACAGCTCCAGGATTCCTGTAGGGACATGATATTTATGGTCCGGTTTAATTGCCACAATACTACTACTTACAGATTTAAAAAAATCCTTCCTCAAATCCTTGTCATTAAACTACTCTACAAAATACCTCATACTGAATCATTCCAAAGCTCATCCTCTGGATAATAGTAGGGATAATGAGCTTCAGACTAACTATACAGGAACTCTCACTAAAGATGGACAAACTAGAACATAAGATTATATAAAAGAGAACTGTGCTAAATAAATAAATCTTCCAAAAACATGATTAAGCAACAGAACTCAAACATTTCTGTTACAGTAAAATCATTAAATGATATTGATGGAAGACTTGATGATGAGGAAAGCCAAACTGAATTTCTAACGCAGAGCACTTGGTTACTGGACAAAATGGATGATTTGGACAGTAACACATGATACTATGGTGTTCCTGAAAACAGAGAAGATAATAACATGGAGAACTTTCTTACTACATGGTTACCAAAGATTTGGAATCTTTCTGATGCCTTTTCTCATGTGATTGTAGGCTCACTGATCATTATCTACATCAAACAAAAAGAGCCCCCATATCTATTATTGGTAAAGTAATCTCAAGTATGGATAAAGACTTGGTAATAAAACCTGCATGGTCCAATGCACCAGTTAAAATGGGTAACAGTTTCATCACATTTAATAACAACTATTCTTTTAAAGGTACGGAGAACAGAAAACAATGCATCATTTTCATGAAGGAATTGAAGAAAAAGAACATTAAAGTTTATCTGTTCTTTCCTGTTACACTCAAGATTTTCTTACAAGAAGGTGTTAAAATATCCAGTTCATTAGATGAAACTATTAACTACATAGAAGCAAAGTCTTCACTATTTTAGAACCAATTAACTGGTTTAAAGAGACACGCTACTGTATATCCTGGAAGACTACAGGATCCAACAAAAAAAAAAAAATAAAAGACAAACAATACAGAATGACACCTTTCTTTCATTTTCTAATAGTTGATCACATGCATGCATTTTATCTTATTTTACAGAAAATACAGATAAGCAAACTCTTCCTGAAATAGTATAATAGATGTACATGTGGCAAGCTTTGCTATTATTATTGTAGTTGGTTCTTCCTATATGTAGAATAAAACCTTATTTTAAGTATTGAGCTTGCTTCATATTTGCTGTCTGAATTAGATATATACATACACTAAATCTTTATATGATATTGAGAATGTGGGTAAATGACAGTGTTTAATTACATCTAATGTTATGAACACATATTACACATTAGGGTATATATTATCTTACAATTATTATTCATTACTTGATAGATCTCAGATACCCGTGGTGGTGGTGCTGCGGTAGCGTTGTCGCCTCACAGTAAGACGCTGCCCTGTTCGATTCTCAGATAGAGCGTGAATGGGCGTACCTTCGTTGAAGGTTGTGCATCAGGGCTGGTAACTCAGCACGTAAAAATCAACTACCAATCATTAGCGGACCGGAGTTCCGCTGTGGCGATCCTTAACCGGGAAAAGCCGAAAGACACAACAACTTGATAGATCTCAGATCAATAGTTCAGAGTAATGGTGAGTGTGGAAGAGAGTTGAAGAAGAGAGTACAGGCAGGATGGAGTGGGTGGAGAAGAGTGTCAGGAGTGATTTGTGACAGATGAGTACCAGTAAGAGTGAAAGGGAAGGTCTACAATAGGGTGGTGAGACCAGCTATGTTATATGGGTTGGAGACAGTGGCAATGACAAAAAGGCAGGAGTCAGAGCTGGATGTGGCAGAGTTAAAGATGTTAAGATTTGCACTGGGTGTGATGGGGGTGGACAGGATTAGGAATAAGTATATTAGAGGGTCAGCCCAGGTTGGAAGGTTTGGAGACAAAGCCAGAGAGGCAAGATTACATTGGTTTGGACATGTGCTGAGGAGGGATACTGAGTATATTGGGAAAAAGATGCTAAGGATGAAGCTACCAGGTAACAGGAAAAGAGGATGGCCTAAGATAAGGTTTATGGATGTGATGAGAGAGGACATGCAGGTGTGGTTGGTGTGACAGAACAAGATGCAGAGGACAGGAAGAAATGGAAACAGATGATCTGCTGTGGTGACCCCTAACGGGAACAGCTGAAAGAATATGATGACTTGACAGATCTCAAAAAGCAATATACTTGTTTAATTTTTTTTTCTTTTCTTTCATTAATAGTATATTTAATGGCAATATTTCTTTACATCTAACAGTAATAATTTCTGTTACTCCGATTATTAAAACTGAATCACCAGTTGTTTATAGCTCATGGTAGATTTAAAGGCACGTTTCCTAGTTTTCTTTACTGACTGCCTGCATGAGTGTTCAAGAGATGGTTTACTTGTTATTACTGATATGACATGTTAATATCATACGCACGTACATTTTAAAGATGGCGATATAATCTCGTCTTTTATAAAATTAAGACAGAGTTTGTTATACAATTTAGAAAGTTATCAAGGAGTACTAGTAAACATTGCTGCTTCATTTGTTGTAAGCAAGCAATTACATTTTATTGCAGTTTGATAAATTTGTATTTATGGACTAAAGAAAATTCAGTATGTGGTGAGACTATGCCGGGACATCATTTTTTGCTGTTTTGACAAGCTGAGATAAGCTTCTGGAAATTATACTTTTTAGCTTTAACCTTCAGCCTCCTAAATGCGGAATAGTGCATTTTCGTTTGACATTTTGAAAGGAACAAAATGGTGAAATAGTCAGAAGCGACTTCAAGTATCAAGCTGACATTATGGTTACATCTACTGTTTTGCTAATAGAACCGTATAGCTCATGATTTCTTTCTTAACTCTTTTAACAGTGAAAATATGACAAATCCTTTAAATGTGGAAGAGGGATCGTTATGGAAAAAATAAAAACTGTTCTCAAAATGAGGTACACTTGAGAAAAATGCCTTAGCTAGGTGACATTTGAAAGACATACCTCATAGCCAGTATTGTTTTTAACATTGTGGCCTTGTTATGACATTTATTTATTTTGCTGGCTAATCTGCTTAGAGAAACAAAGACTACAGTATAAACCCTGAGAACACTTCTGCCTATGCAGAACTGTGCAAAGAAACCCTGTACAAGCATGTTAATAGCTGTATAGAGGTAGCTGTCCCCACTAGGAAGAAGTACAGAACTAACACAAAAAACAAGCCACCCTGGTGGAATCAGAAAATCAATCAGATGTATAACAGGAGGAAGAAAATCATTGCAAAAATTAGGAGGTGCTGCACCCAGCAGGATAAAAGCACTCTAATTAAACTAAATAAACAACTTGGAGGCCAAATAAAGTCTACCAAAGCCAAATTTGAGGTAAGTTTGGTCTCCCAGGCCAAGGACAACCACAAAGCAGTCTTTATCTATGTCCGCAACCTCAAAGTCAATACACAATTGTGTGCAGAGCTCATTGTAAATGGAACCACCTATACTGAGCCAGAAGATATAGCAAACCTCCTGGCTGGTAAATTCAGCTCCAACTTTACTCCTCTCTCTCCCTCAACCTTCTCCCAGGAAATATCATCAAATATAACTCCCCCTACTATCACTAGGGAACAGGTCCTTAATGCGGTCTCTAAGACTAAGAACACTGCACCAATGGGCCCAGACAATATCCCAGGATGCCTTCTAAATAGCATGAAACATGACCTAGCAGGGCCTCTGGAATTACTATTTAACTGTAGCCTCCAAACAGGCTTCGTGCCTCACGAATGGAGAAAGGCAACAGTCATCCCTCTGCACAAAGGTGGGCCATCTACAGACCCTGGAAACTACAGACTCACAAGTCTCACTAGCCTTACATGTAAAGCCATGGAAAGAATTATCATGGAGATGATCAACAGAGATATAGTAAACCTCCAGACACTAGACCCAACCCAGTTTGGTTTCATAAAGGGCAGATCATGCCTACTCAACCTGGTGGACTTCTTTGAGAATGTCACTAAAGCAATGGAGGAGGGCAAAATCGTTCACATTGCCTACCTTGACCTGGCCAAGGTATTTGACAATACCCCACTCAGGAATTGTTGGCAAACTCAAGAGGTTAGGTACAAACCCGTATGTCACCCAGTGGATAGCCAACTGGCTCACAGACAGGATCCAGAAAGTTAGAATTGGGGAGTCTACCTCTACAAAAAGGCCTGTCACAAGTGGAGGCCTTCAGGGATCAGTTTTTGGATCGCTCTTTTTTGGCATTTACTTCTCAGAAGTCAAGGCCAATGTCAGTGGTCTCTGGCTGACTAAATTTGCAGATGATTGCAAATTAGGAGTTGTCATTGAAACTCACACTGACACAAATGTTCTCCAGGAGGGGCTGACAGACAAACAAATGGTGTCAGAGTCATGGACTAAAACTACATGCCAAGAAATGCATAACAGTATCCTTTGGGAAGTCATCCATCCCTGGTAACTATCATACTGACAACACAACCCTTATAATTGACCCAGTAGCCAGGGTATTAGGGACACACAGAAATAGTAATCTAGTCTTTGATCATCATGCGTCAACAGTGATAAGGAAATCATTCTATGTTGCGTAAAATCATAAGTAATATGTCCTATGCAGACCGCCTCAAGGCCCTATTCCTGTATTGTCTCCTACAGGCTTTTGAGGGGAACTCTATGCCTGGCATACAGGCTGTTGTCAGACCCCACTCTAATGGACCTCTTGCATATCCACAAAAAACAGTACCAGAATTATCCATTCTAAAGACTTAAACCTTGTGTGTGATATAAATAGGACCTGCTGAAGAGATAGGTATGCATCGCAGAGACTACCCAGTCTATGGAAAAGGCTTCCCATCCATGTGAAGCAGAGTTCCTCTCTAATCCAATTCAAGTGCAACTTGGACAATTGGATGGGAAACTGGAAATCCATCCCTGGTTTGGCACCTATGTCTCTGATGCAAACAGGTAACCTGTAAATGGCTCATCTCCCAGGCCCATGCTTACACTTATCAAGGGTATCAGAACTAGTCAGAGATTTGGGATGCATGGCTATGCTTAAAAAGGCCCTTGTGGCCTAGTAAACACCTATGAACCTATAATGGTATCTATCTATGTAAATACTCAGTCACGGCTGATTACCTGTGGTAGCAAATCAAAATATTCTGTACGATTCCTCATCAAAATGGTATAGCTTCAGGTGAGGATATTGATAACCGGGAATATACTGAAAGTGCTCTAACTGGTAGAGGGGAGTTGTGTCATACAGGACATCCACACAGTTTTCACTTTATAATTATACCATCTTACTGTAATGTTTAACATATCACACATATTATACTAGTTTATATGATTGTGCTGTTATTTTTACACAGAAGGATATTCTGAGTTATAATTGTCACTCTTGTGTGGTTTGTTGACCATCTAGATTGCGCAGGTGTGTAACAGAGAGGCCATATGCAAGAACGTGCTTTTTACATAGGTTCATAGATAAGTCCTAGTTAGCTGCCCTTACGGACCATTTTAAGCATATTCAATTTCCCTTTTTGTGCTCAAAATAACCTATCAATTTGGCTTTACCAATCCCATGGTCAGTAATTATATTTATTTTATTTATTTTACATTTGATGACTGGGAAAGTCCGACTGGACACAGGTCCATTTTCAGCGGAGGCCTGGGGAGAAAAGTTCCACATACAACAATTACAACAAATCTAAAAGTACAATTAATTTTTTTCTTTCAAAATTATAGTCATAAGGCATACAATTGTACATATAGTACCATATTTAACATTTCTATAATATATACTACCCTTAATGAGAATAACTGGGATCATACATAATTTGAAGACCCATGCATTGGATACATTTAGGAGCTCTGTCCATTAGTAGGACAAAGGGTAGTCCTGGGGTAAATTTTCTATTTCCTATCCATAGATCTAAGTTATGTTTGAATATGGACAGGGATGAACTTTGTTTTATGTGGATGTGGAGTCTATTCCAGAGGAGTGGTATCCTCCATGAGCTATACTGTCCCTTACTTTCTGGAGATATTTTTAAAGTTTTATCCTGCAGTAAATTTTGTGTACCCAGTGACCTTTGATACATGCCTGCTGTACTGTGAATTTTCTGAGTAATATCACAGGCCATTTCAATGTCTTAGTCAACTACATTACAGCATTATTTTATATATTTGAGTACAGATATAGTGTCTTACATTCAGCTGTTCATTCTGCAAGACCAATAACAACATGGAAGTTCAATAATAGTTCAATAATAATTCAATGTGAATATGTATTTTTAAACACCTTTATTAAATTATCACTTAAGACATACGCAAACATACATTAACAGAAAAGAAAATAAGCCATTTTAACATTTTTTCCATTTAAACACAATATATATCACACATTTTTTTGCTTCTATTATCAGTCCAACATTACAAAATATTGCTGAATTCCAACCCTCCTCCTGAACATTATTCTGCGTGTATTGTTCCCACAATTTCCATTTACTTTTAAGTAATTTGCTCCTTCCTTTTTCTAAAGATCCTTCTTTCAGTTCTTTTATCTATTTTATAATATTCAGTGCCTCAAATACACTTGGTATAAACTTTGATTTCCATCTTCTAGTAACTGCTTTTTTGGCAGCAAACAGAAATAAACTTAATAAGGCCTTACCATATCTAGGCTATTCAGATCCTGTATCAAAGCTCAAAAGAATCATTCCTTACTTACAGCCATTTGCTCACCCAATATTTCTGACAGAGTACTCTGTAGGGAATTTTTAAAATCTGTCAACTCATTACTCTTCCAAAACATATGTTCCCAGTTACCGCCTTCCTCTCCAACATGTCTCCAACATTTGCTATCTACCTGAGGAAAAATTCTTTGAAGTTTGCTTGTGGTATAAAAATGCCTATGCAAACACTTCAAAGCAAATATCCTAAACCTTCTCGACTTGGCTGCATACTTGGCAGCCTATATGTCTTTTATTGTTTTCTTATAAACTGTTTTTCCAGTCACTCTTCTAAATCTTTTTTAACCTCTGATTGTTTCTTAGAGTTATCATGCAATACTTTATATATGCATTACTAATTATCCCTTTTTAACAACTGCTTCTGTTCTAGAGTCAACTAAAAATTCTACCAGAGCAGGTCTTTCACTTAAAATTCCTCTATCCCTTTCTCTTTGCCTGTACTCTGAGATCAAGCTCCGGTATTGAAGGCAGTCTCTAACCTGGAATCCAAATGACCCCTTGGCTCCTCCAACCTTTCCTGCGTGAGTAATTTGATCCCAATATCTTGGTTCCTTTGCCAGGTTTATCCAGTAAATTCCAACCCCCTCTTGTCTATTTTCTGTACTCCTCCTTGCAGTCATCCCTATTGTCAAAATCAACCTTTCTCCAATCTCGCACTGGTTTAGGTTTTAGAATACTGCTCCTTTATGAATATAATATTCTGTATAATTATTATTCTCCTTAAGGATATGCATCCAAAATCCCAATCTCTCTCTATTTCTTGAACTTCTCCCTTGCTTCATCATCACTTTCCACTTTGAATTATAACTTTCTTCTTTTTTAATGTGTATGAGCCTTAACCATGTAACTGTAAAATATCTTTTCAAATCAGGTAAACATGTTCTATTGGAAGGATCAACTTATCTCACCTAACTCTTGCCTTCTTTCCTTCTCAGATAAATTCCTTCAAGTATTGTCCACAACTTCTCCACTAGTTGATAAATGTATGACTGATGCATATACAAGACTGAAGGAAATGAAAACAGTTGTACTGCTTGTATCTTACTATCCATATCCATAAATAAGTTTTCAGTTTTTGTATTAGTTTTTTTAGTCTCTTCCCACATATCCTTAGCTGCCATAACAAAAGCATTTTTAATTCATACTCCTAAATACTTCATCTTATCATGTCCTCATAAATATGGGCACTGCTGAACCAATTTGTGTGTGGGTACATAATTTACAGCTATAGCCTTTGTATTATCTTCATTAACTTTTGTTCAAAAATCTTTATTATATTTTATAAATACATCCTAAGTAACACATTAAAGACATATCTCATCAATGATAAAGGCAATATAAGCCACAATTCCTAGTACAAAACAATATATAATGTACACTTCACAAATTATATACAGACTATATACAAAAGTGCCATTTGCCTACTCATGTGAAATAAACATTTGAGTAAATCTGATTTAGACATTCTGATCTGATTTATAAGATAAAGAGTGCCTTATAAATGAGAATTGAGAGAAAGAATAAAGAAACAATTAAGTTACTAAAAGTGAAGCAGGACCCCATCCATAAAGGATATAAAATAAGTACTGTGTTTAATTTAGAAAGTGATCAAATAATAAACTCCAGTATTCTAGAAAGGGCGGATGTAGTTTTTGACTATGAATTAGGTATTTATGCACTGTTATGCACTTGATAGCAGTTTGTTTAAACCCATTCCATGAGAACTGAGATCTATATTTCCAATTCAATGTAATACAGAATTTAATTAAGGTGAAGGGAGTGATTATATATGTATTTGTAATTTCGTCAAGCCTGAAGGAGGGATATGCAGCATAGCAAATTTTCCATGAAAGGGTAGACTTCTCGTAGCCCATTTTTTTTGTAATTTGATTTTTACGGAACACCAAAGTTTGAAGAAGCATTTACAGCGCCAAAAAATATGCAAAACATTTGCCTTTTGAGAATGGGCAGAATGGGAAGGTTTGGGGGTCAAACTTGTTTAAAACAGTTGGGGTAAGATAGGACTTATTTAAAATCATTAGTTGTGTGTAACTATTGTTTTTAAAGGAGACTGATCTTGTAGTTATTTCAATGCATTTAATTTTTTGGTTGAATGTAATCACTGAGTCTAGTTTAGTCCAATAGTTGAAGATGAAAACTTCATTTTGGTATTTGATCGACATAAGTTTATATGTATTAGAAATCATTTTCTTCTTCATTAATAGGCGGTTCCAAAGAATTCTACATGTATTAATGTCATTTTCCTTAAGTATAGGATTTCCCAGGAATTTGGCACTGAGTTCTTTGATTTGTCTCAGAATAATGGTATAGCTTTTAGGAAGGTCAACTGCTAGCCTCACCTCTGTGACAGAGTGGTTTTGAAGGGAGTATAGGTCTAGCAGACATTTCTGTATTAGAAGAGGGAAACTGTTAAGGTTAAGCATTTTAAGTTTATAGTTTGGGTTAAGGTGTAGCAGTTGAAGATGTTAAAAGAATTGGAAATATTTAAAGTAGCCATGTGTTTTTGAAGACTGAGTATTTTATTTTTTTAAAGATATGTGTAACTTGATGTTTTTTAGACTCTGTTAAGAAAGGGAAGAGCTTTAGGATTAAAGTTAAAACTTAACTTTAAAAAAGTTCTACCCAGAGCAGTGTCCATGACTTCATATCTGGGTTATAACCCGAAATATTTAGAAGTCTACGAGAATTAATATTGTCATAGTATAATTTGGAGTCTGGAAGATTCAGCCCTCCTTGATTTTGACGGTATACTATTTTTTTATATGCAATTCTAACTGATATAGGAGACCATAAGAATTTGGACAGAGAGGAATAAAGTACCTTGGAAAATGCATTATATACTGTTATATTTGAGGCATTAAAACATATAATCATCTTGGCAATATGTTCATCTTAACCACTACTACTTTTGATAGAAAATAAAGTTGGGGTTTGTGCCATCTAAAAAGGCCCTGTTGTATTGCTTGCCAAAGCTTGGTGATGTTACCTTGGTAGAATAATTCTGAATCTTGTTGAAAGGATACTCCCAGATATTAGTGAGTTTGATTTCTGATGAGAAGGGGTGGGCAAGGAATTGATAGGAGATGTTAATTGGGAAAATTAAGGTTTTCTCTAGGTTTAATTTATAATTAGAGTATTTAGAAAAGGTATCTATGGAGTTCAAAATTTTCTGCGAGTAAGAATTTGGAAGTGTGAAGTACACGTTTTGGTCATCTGTGAATGCTGAAAGACCTATTCTGGTGTTATATAGAATTGGTATGTGATGGAAGGTTTTTTGTATAATGAGTAAAAACAAGGACTCAGTGTATAGATAGAAAAGGTAAGGTGATAATGGACAACCTTGTCTTGTTCCATTCTTAATGGCGATCTGGGGAGAGGTAATCTTATTGATATATAATGATGTATGAGCATTGTAGTACAGTGCATTAATGAACTGAATGAAGCTAGGAGGTATGCCGAACTATGGTAAAGTCGAGAGGAGAAATCTTAAATTGAGTCTATCAAAAGCCTTAGAAGCATCAATTGCAGAAGCAAATACCGGCATTTGATATTGATTGGAAAGGTTTATCTTTGCATCTGGTGTAAGCATACTGTTGCAGGTCTGTAAGTATTTATAAATCCTGATTGGTTAGATGACACAATACTAAGGATAATGGGTTTTAATCTGTTAGACATTAAGACATTATTATTAGGCATACCTCCTAGCTTCATAAGTGGGACCAGATGGCTTAGTGGTTAAGGTCTTTGCCTCCAATGCACAAGGTTCGATCCTGACCTCCGACTAATGCCTGTTTGGAGTTTGCATGTTCTCTCTGTGTCTCCCTGGGGTTTCTCCCATGTTCAAAAAACATGCTGAGTGTTTCCATCTCAAACTCACCAATGAATGGAGCTGTGGGCAGCAGCACAGACTCTACATGGTTCTCAATGGGGGGAAGAGTTGTAAAAAGACCAACCGCTTTGGGCATCTATTGTGGTGCGCAGTATCCTCAAGATAGGAGAACACGGATCACAAACTGCGCGCCGTGGCAGGGCTAGCCACTCGACGGTGTAAAAATGGCTCTAGATGATTCGGTCATGTTGACTGTCACCAAAAAATGGGCATGGGTAGTTACCGGTGATAAGTGGGTTGAGGACCCGGCCTACTCTCTGACCCACGCCAGGGACCCATGCTAACGGTGGGAGGGGTATATGTGCCCCTATTGGGCAGTGTGTGCCCGCCATAAAAGCCCAGCAGCCCTGAGTCAATAGGCTACTGGCTGGCTGGTGTCTAGTTGCCCAGCCTGGATTACCTGGGATAGCTCTGTTGAGTGAAAGCTGGACATAAAACCAACCAACCTGCCAAACATGAACTGAGAATTGCTACACTTAATGTAGGTTCACTGACAGGACGCAGCTTAGAAGTGGATGACATGATGATACGGAGGAGGCTGGACATCCTATGTATCCAAGAGATGAGATGGAAGGGCAGTGCAACAAAGCCACTTGGTTTGGGATCCAGACTCTACTACTCAGGTGGTGGACAGGCTAGAAATGGTGTAGGAATTGTGGTGAGACAGAGGCTTCAGAAGTCAGTGAGGGATATCATCAGAATTAATGACAGACTCATGGCAATCAAACTCCAGTGTAATGATAGGACAGTATTCATAATCTCAACCTATGCCCCACAGCAGGGTTGTGATAGTGAGGAAAGGAGTGCATTCAGACAGCAGTTGCAGGACCTACTTGATAAAGCAGGACAACATGAATTGGTGTTGATAATGGGTGACTTAAATGCACATATCGGGACAGACAGAACAGGATATGAGGACTGCCTGGGTCCACATGGGTGGAGCAATAGGAATAAAGAAGGGGAAGCCATTCTAGACTTCTGTCTGGCAAATGGCTTGATAGTAGCCAACACATGGTTCAGAAAGAGAGACAGTCACAAGATCACATACAAGAGTAGCCAACATGCAACTCAGGTAGACTTCCTCCTAGTAAGGAAAAGGCACTGGGGTAGAATCCACGATTGCAAAGTCATCCCCAGTGAAACAGTCGGTTCACAGCATAAACCAGTAGTTGCCACAATCAGCTCCAAGCAGTGGTCAGAGAAGGCTCTAAGGTCAACAGAGACCAGGCTGAAGACCTGGAAGTTGACTGGAGAAAAAGTACAGCAGCTCAAGGAATTACTCAGGGCTCTAGCACCCCAAGAAGAGGAGGAAATAGGTGGAGTTGAAGAAGAGTGGCAGCGCCTAAAAACAGCATGTGTTAGGACTACAGAAAAGATATGTGGCCGAGCCAGGTATGGAAATAAGGTACATAAGGAAAGCTGGTGGTGGAATGCAGAAGTGCAGCAAGTAATCAAAATATAGAAGGAGTGCAGGAAGAAGTGGGAGATTGAAAAGACTGACCAAGCTAGGAAGGACTACTGGTTGGCTAACAAAGAAACTAAGAAAGAAGTTGCAATAGCAAAGAATAGGGCATCAGAGGCACTCTATCAGCTTCTGGAAAGTGACTCAGTAAGGGGCACAAAGAAACTATACCAGGTTGCAAGGCAAAGACAGAAAGATAAAGAAGATAGTCAGACACCCTTCATAAGGGATTCCAGCAACAACCTGCTTACCAGCCCACAGGACATCAAAGGCAGATGGAAGGAGCATTTCCTGCAGCTTCTGAATGAAGAAAACCCCACAGAAGCGGTACTGCCCCAGAAACAGCCTACAATGAGAGTAGAAGAGGAACCCAGCTTAGAAGAAGTAAGAGCAGCACTAAGGAAAATGAAGTCAGGGAAAGCAGCAGGCTCAGATGAGGTCACAGCAGATATGATAAAGATGCTGGGTGAGCTAGGGAGAAATGGCTCCTGAGGGTACTAATTGCAGTGTGGAGAGAAAGGCGTATTCCAGATGACTGGAGAATAAGCATACTTGTGCCAGTGTACAAGAACAAAGGGGACATCCACAACTGTGGACAGTACAGAGGCATCAAACTCCTACCACATTGCATGAAAGTTCTGGAGAGGGTGATTGATAAACGGATACGCAGAATAGTAGAATGTAAGATGGGAGATGAACAGTTCGGATTCAGATCAGGATGCAGCACAATTGACCCGATGTTTGCATTGAGACAGATACTTGAGAAGAAACTAGAGAAGAGGAGAGAGTCAAATTGGGCTTTCCTAGACTTGGAGAAAGCATATGACAAGGTCCCAAGAAAGCTGATCTGGGCAGTACTGCGGTGGTTTGAAGTCCCAGAAACATTGGTAGAATTAGTACAGGCCATGTACAAGGACCCAGTGGCTCAAGTACGAACAGTGTTTGGCCTCACTGAGGGGTTCCCAGTGGGAGTGGGTGTACACCAGGGTTCAGCTCTGAGCCCACTGCTGTTCATACTGGTAATGGACTACATCAGCAAACAGGTTGAAGGGGTCAGAGCAACAAAGCTGCTGTATGCAGACGATGTGGCATTACAGGCAGACTCTGATCTAGAACTTCAGCAAAGGATAGGAGAATGGAATGCAAATCTGAAGGCACATGGAATGAAACTAAGCACAGATAAGACAGTGGTAATGGCAGCAGATTGGGGAAATCAGAAGAAGCTGAGAATAGAGATAGATGGGAAGATAGTGGAACAGGTAAACCACTTCAAGTATCTGGGAGGGGTGGTTGAGGAGAACTGAATGAAGAGTTCTAAGCTAGAATCAGAAGGGCTGCAGCCAACTGGCATAGAGTATCAGGTGTAGTATATGACAGAAGAATGCCAAAGAAGCTGAAAAGTAAGGTGTACAAGACAGTGGTGCGACCAGTACTACTGTATGGTACAGAAACCTGGGCAGTAAAGGCAGAACAGTTGAAGAAGCTAGAGGTGATGGAAATGAAGTGCCTGAGAAAGGTGGCAGGATGCACACTGCGGGACAGGCGAAGAAATGAGGACATAAGAGCAGAAGTCAAAGTAGCTCCAATTGCAGAAAAGATCAAAGAAAACAGATTACGATGGTATGGGCACATGTGTAGAAAAGCAGAAGACAATCTGGTGAGGGAGATTTAGGACAGACAGGAAGAAGGTAAGAGGAAGCGAGGGCATCCAGCAAAGAGGTGGATGGATTGTGTGAAAGAAGATCTGCGACAGTCAGGCATGAGTGCTGAAGAAGGCAGGAGAGTGGCACTGAATCCTGTGTGGATCAAGGATTTGTGATTGGATTTGTGCTTTCTCCGAACTGTTCTTCTTTTTAGTGTTTTTGGTTTACGTTGGAGCAGTGATTCCTTTTGGTAATAGTAAGTTTTCCCTTGGTATATTATCTCTGTTATACTAAGGGATGATTTCCTTTGGTTTATCAGTCTCACAAGGAACCTAAAGGATATGTGATGATGCACCATTGGACCAGTAATCAAGGAGCTAGAATCTTCACCACTGGCACCAGTGGGAGAAGTACACTGGGAGGATAACAGGTACACACACAGTATTCCCAGATGCAGCTCTCTACATCAAGTGCAATTCCCTTAACAGCACACAGGGACCACAGTCAGTCCAGTGCTGGTTTCTCCCTCTTTCTCTAGATCCCCAGTAAGACTCCCCACTGGCACAGCTACAGAGCTGAGATCTCAACTGAGTGGCCAAGCCAAGACCTCCAGCACCATCTCTGTCCAACCAGTGCTCCTTGTCCCTGCCCAAGTAGCTGACACACACACACACACTCTGAGGTTTGATTTACACACAAACATCTGGAAAAGGCTGGCACAGGTTTACTAGCTATGCCCCCTTTTGCCCAAAACAAGGCAGTTATCACTGCCACCAGCCAATTCCTTATCAGCTACTTAAGGCCCTTAACAAAGGATGTCCAAACTTACTGTGTAATATTAATACAAATGGCTGTTTGACCAAGAGCAAGGCTATCAGGAGAGGCCCACACAGCCACCAAATAAATATGCAAGTACTCGCAAAACTTAAATATCTCTAGACAGATCAGCTACAATGAAAGGTTTAAATATATTTAATAAATAATAAAAGAACAATAAAATACTAAACATATATTCATGGTGACATAAGCGTTCAAAACCATAGGAAATATTTAAAAACACTGCAGGACAGTTTCAAAAAATAAAGAAAAATATCTAAACTAAGCTTTACTATATTCCTCACTGTATCTAAGAGAATTATACCATTCTCTAGTAACTTACTTACTATGGAGGAAGGCAAATGTGTGGTGAATGGTTCTTATCAGGTCCAAGACAGAATACAGAGTGCTGTCTTCTTGCTAAGAGAGTTCCCAAATTAATATCTCCAATATTACTGCTGGGACAACTTTCAGATAATTTGTCATCTGACTCTAGCCCAGGTGAACCCCGCACTGCTGGAATCTGGCAATATTTAGCATCTACCTATGAAAAAACATAGACCTCAGATCTTTGGCAGATTTTAGAAGTCATAAAACAATTACATTCCTCCACATTTCAAGACCAGTAACTGTTTCACCCTAAAAACACAGAAATCTCCGTAGTACAGACATTATGTCTCCGGCCTACCCTATAAAGTAATTTAATTTCAGCTATTTTTCTAAAGTTCATCCTGTATTCCAGTTTCCACTGTTAATCATTTCTCCTTTAATCGGGTTAGCATGCCCCAGTCATTTGGCTTGTGCACAGCTCAAGCCAACTGGTTCCTTGTCAGCCTGCCATAATCCTCTGCTGACATCCTTGCCTGCTCTCCCTAACTAAGCTAACAAAAAAAAAATATTGTGATATTAAACTCTGAATGTTCACTGTGTGGCTACCTGAGAGTATAAACACCTTCTTTAGTGACCTGTTTACAGGCTACAGGAATTCAATATCCACACTACTGAATCCCAATATGTGGATATCCCATCACTGCCACCAATAAATAAGTGATGACCCACCACTGGACCAGTAACGAAAAAGCCTCAATCCTCACCACTGGCACCAGTGGGGGACATACACTGGGAGGATAACAGGTATACACACACCCAGTATTTCCAGATAAAGCTTTCTGCATCAAGTGCAATTTCCCTTAAGAGCACACAGAGACCACAGTCAGTCTGGGGCTGCTTTCTCCAGATCTCGAGTAAGACTCCCCACTGGCACAGCTATAGAGTTGAGATCTCAGCTTTGTGGCCAAGCCAAGTCCTCCAGCACCATCTCTGTCCAACCAGTGCTTCGTGTCCCTGCCCAGGTAGCACGCACACACATATATACACACACACACACACACACACACACACACACACACACACACACACACACACACACACACACACACACTCTGATGTTTGATTTATACACACAGGTTTACTAGCTATGCCCCCTTTTGCCCAGACTATAAGTTAGTTACCATTGCCACCAGTCAATGCCTTATCAGCTACTTAAGGTCCTTAACAAAGGGTGTCCAATCTTACTGTGTAATATTAATAAAAATGGTTGTTTGACCAAGAGCAAGGCTATTAGGAGTGACCCACACAGTGTCACCAAATATATATGCAAGTACTCTCAAAACTATCTCTAGACAGATCAGCAACAATGAAAGCTTTAAATATATTTAATAAAAGAACAAGAAAATGCTAAACATATTCACAGTGACATCAGAGTTCAAAACCACAGAAAATATTTAAAACAACATTGCAGGACAGTCTGAAAAAATAAAGAAAAATATCTAAACTAAGCTTTACTGTATCCCTGACTGTATCTAAGAGAATTATACTATTCCTTAGTAACTTACTTACTATAGAGCAAGGCAAATGTGTGGTGAATTGTTATTTTCAGATCCAAGACAGAAAACAGAATGGTCTGTCTCGCTAAGAGAGTTCTCTAATTAATATCTCAAATATTACTGCTGGGATAGCTTGCAATTACATCAATTCTTGTCATCTGACTCTATCCCAGGTGTAACCCCCACTGCTGGAATCTGGCAGTATTTAGCATCTACCTGTGACAATACATAAACCTCAGATCTTTGGCAGATGCTGGAAATCAAAAACAAAATCATAAAACAATTACATTCCTCCCCATTTCAGCAATTATTTCACCCCAAGAACAATACAGAAAGCTCCCTAGTACAGATATTATGTCTCAGGCCTAGCCTATAAAGTAATTTAATTTCAAGTATTTTTTTTTAAGTTAACTTCCTGTATTCCACTTTCCACTGTTAAAATATATACATTGAAACAGTTATAATAGTGCATGTACATTTCTGTTCTCTTCCAGCAGGGCATTGTGGTTACATTTTATTCACAAGCACTTTATAAAATACCTTTTTAACACACCTGTCTGTACAAGCCAGACATATAGTTCTAATACAGTTGCATCACAAGCATCTTATATAGATCATGTTAATATTCACAAATGATATATAATTATTTACAAATTTCCAGACAACTGTGTTGGCAGTATCCCCCTTTGTTATATGGCATTTGAGACCATTCTGAGTAGTAGGCTATGTTTATTTCTTGGAAAGATAAATGGCTTGCATTTAGTAAGCATAGTTCTTTTTGAAGAGAGTCTAAATGTCTTTCAGTTTCCCGATTGTAGTTTATTTGCAATTCCATTTCCAAATTGCTGATGCTTTTTTAATTGAGGATTACTTAGAATTATGTATTTTCTTATAATACATAGCTTTATTAAGAATTTCCCTAATTTGGACTTTTGTAGAGGCCCATTGAATGTCAAATGGTAAATGAGGAGTATCAGGACTGAGTAGTAGTTTGTAAAACAATGTTAATTTCTTGTACAATATCCTTCTTTAGTAGTAAATTAGGATTTAAGGTCCAGTTAGATCTCCTATTCTTAGAGTTAACATTAGTGAAATGGTTAACAGTAAGTGTGATTTTTGAATGATCTGAAAAGAATCTACACTCTGTATGAAAATCAATGTTCAAATTTAAAACCACATCTGAAATTAAGAAGAAATCCAATCTGGACCACGCTTTGTGACAATAAGAATAAAAGGTATATTTATCTTTTGGTTGATTTACATTTTGAAAATCCAATGGATCAAATAAATTGAAATCCTTTTTAAACACTGAAATGGCTATAGCAGCCTGAGTATTGTATGAACTTCTGATGTTTGTCCTGCTTGACAAGGGATCTTGAATAGCATTCCAACCCCCCCCCATTATATAGTAATAATTAGGATACAGAGCTAATATTTTCTATAAAGACAAAGAATTGTTGTTGTCTAGAAGAGGGGGGTGTACATATTTAATAATATCATCAGTTTATCAAGGTGTGGGCTATTAGCAGTCGTATAGCACAATCTTTCTTCCAGGTCTACATCATAATGTAAAATGTTATCCTGAAGGTTTTTTTTTTTAATAATAATTGCTACTCCACGCTATTTGTTTTTTACCAGTTGCTATAATTGTTTTAATTCACTTTTTCCCTTTGTCATGTGACCATTGCTCAGGGAGTATGTATGTCTCTCTCGTACGAAGACTACATTCACTTTAGATTTAAAAGCGAAGTGAAAAATAACTTTCTCTTTTTGTCTATTTGGATCCCCTTTATGTTCCACAAATCAATAATCCACATTTATGTCCTTAACTGTGAACAATGAAAAATAATAGGCAATTTGAATTGTATGTCTTAAATAAGTAAAGGAAGGGCACTTAACCATACTTGGAGGCAAATAGCATCTAACTCTCCCTACGATATCTCTGTGCCTAACCACAAACCAACTTAGCCCAGAAGAGTAGTGTAGTGGGTTAAGAAGTGACTGAAGAGGAAAAACTTGCGACAAATCTAATTAAAGAACGCATCTGATACACATTTATTTTAAAATAACTGTTCCTAGAATAAAAACACTATACAAGTAGGATAAGATTAGCATAACTTTCCCAAACATCTTTAGAACCTAACACTTGGCTCCTAATAGGTAACTGAATAGAAAGCATAAGGTAGAGAGCTGGGGAAGTAATAGAGGAAAGTAGAATTCTAAATATTATTTATAGAAAGTTGAATAAATAAAATAAGTATGTTTTAAATGGAGGGTCTAGTGTATCCCCACCAGCCATTTCAACCAGTTTTATGAAAGAAATAATCTCCATGCATAATTCCAAGTGTGAGATTTAGTACAGCACATCAAGTGTTAATATTTTATTTTACATATTTAACATGTCTATGTAGTAATGAAAGTAATAAAGCAACTTCTCACACACATCAAGTCATATCATTTACCCCCTACAACTGGAGGAACAGCATAAGTCTGTAAAGTTGTAAATACAATAATAAAACTTAAACATGAGTACTTCAACCAAGATTATAGTTTATATATAGTAGGTGGAACTATTCTCATAAAAACTTGAAACTGTTTCAAAATGTTCCACAACATTGGGATGCCCTTTTCTGGATTTATCAGGAACAAAATAATATTATCTACAAATAAAGCCAAATTTTCTTGATTAACATACCAATTATATCCTCGTATTTCTGATCCTCCTTTTTTTCTTTACTCTAAATATAGAGCAAATAACAAAGGAGAAACAGGACATTACTGTCTGGTTCATAGAGTCAAATGCAGCTTATATGAGAGGAACCCTCCTACTTTAATTCTTGTCTCCAATCCTTCACATATCCTTCTAAATAGCCTTACTACTATATCAGGGAATGCAAATGCTTTCAATGCCCTACTCATAAAATCCTAGTTTAATCCATCAGATGTTTTCTTTCATCAAGATCTAACACAAACGTATTTTCTTATATTCTGCTTCTCTGTGGATCATCATTGTGCTATTAACGCTGTCACATGTTTAATTTCCCTGCACAAAACCAAATGGTCTATATCTATCAATTTTGGCAACACCTTAGACATAAACACTTTATAATCATGGTTTAAAATTGAAATGTGTCTATATGAAGCTGGGTCTAATGGATCTTTGCCATGTTTAGGTAACATACCCACCACACCTTTCTTTCAAGATGTTGGTGCTTCCCCTACTTTTAAAATACTGCTAAACAAAATCTTCCAGATCTTTATCACTTTCTTCCCTTCTAATTTACAAACTTCCATAGGAATACCTGGAAAGAATACCTGTCCCTAGAGACCATCTTCCTGAAGACTGATTATATATCACTTTTTTATCTCATCACCTCCTATTTTAACTTGTTAGTTCTTGAGCCTGGTCTACCTATAATCTTGGCATAATTAAGTTGTCCATAAATATTTCCATTTGTACACTTTTGCCGTTTCCACATTTCTCTCTGCTTTATACAAATTTTCATAAAATTTCTATAGTATCTCTAAAACCTCTACATGAACTCTGATGATTTTTGTTGTTATAAATTCCCTAAGTTTGATAACAATCCTTTCAATGTTCTGTTGTCTAAGTAGCTGTGCTAAAAGTTTTTGTGCTCTGGAGTTATCAAAAATAGTTGCTTAACTGCAGCCTTTTTAAAGTCATCCAGATATTCCCTTATTTTCTCTTCAGAATCCTGCATTTGCTGCTCCTCTTGTTCTGATAGCTTTTCCCTTATTCTGTCATGCCCTATAAGTAATTTGTATTACTACTTAACCATATCTTTTTCTTTTATTTCAACCCTATTTTCAAACTCCATTTTTATTTTATCCCAGCTGTAACACTGCCAGCCCAGCTATCTGGAATGTTGTGGATAGTCGTGTGAAATTTGTGAATATTAATAAGATTCATATGCTTGTCTTACAAATGTAAGAGAACTATATGTTTATTAAACTACTGGTGCAGAAGTGTGTGTTGAACTGTATGTTATGTACTGAGCTTCAAAAATGTAACCACAGTGTACCCTACTCGAAAAAAAAACAGAAATGTATATAAACTATATAGCTGTGCAAATGTAAGTTTTAATAGTAGAAGCTGGAACATACAGAGTTAACTTGTAAAACTTCAAGAAAATAAGTTGAAAAGTAAAGTGCTTTACGATGATCTCTCAGTAAGCAGACACAATGTCTAGAGCTAGAGGTTTTCCTATTGTCTTGAAACAGAAATAATTACTAGGTTTCAAATGTAAAAGTGTTTAATTGTTTTGCGACTTCCAGTTCTGGGCAAACATCTGAGAGATATGTATTTTTGACACAGATGTTAGTTTATGTTGGTCTAGGCAACTGAAGGCAGGTGACAAGGAGTGATACCATCCAGGCTGACCCAGCAGTAATATTTAACATTAATTTAAGAACTCTCTCAGGAAAAGACTGGGCACTTTGTGTTTTGTCTGGACCTAGCAAGAACATCCCACTCATCTGCATTTGCCTTGCTCTGTAAGTAAGTTATTTAGGGCACAGTATCTTTTAGAGATAGATAGGAATATAGTAAAGATTAGTTTGGATATTTTCTGTATTCATTTGAGACTGTTCTGCAATGTTGTTTTAAAATATTTTCTGTGATTCTGAACTCTGTAGTTACTGTGTTTGAGTATTGTCTTGTTCTTTTTTTGATTATTAAATATATTTAAACCTTTGTGGCTATTTGTGTGAGACACATTTAAACTCTTGGAGTACTTGCATACATATTTGGTGACACTGTACAGGCCACCCCTAAACAGCCTTGCTCTTGGTCAGACATATAGTAACACTACACAGTAAGATTGGGTACCCTTTGGTAAGGGCCTTAAAAGTAGTTAAGTAGTAGCTGGTGGCAGCTGGTACTACCTTAAAGTGTGGGCAGAAGGGGGAATAACTAGTAAACTTGTGTCAGCCTTTCCCAGGTGTGTGTTTATGTTTATGTATAAGTCAAATCTCAAAGTGTGTGTGTGTATGTGTGTGTGTGTGTGTGTGTGTGTGCAAGCTACTTGGGCAGAGACACAAAGCACTGGTTGGACAGAGAGGGTGCTGGAGATTTTGGCTTGGCCACTCAGCGGAGGTCTCTCCCCTATAGCTGTGCCAGTGGGGAGTTTTATTGGGGATCTGGAGAAAGAGAGAGAAACCAGCCCCCAGACTGACTGTGATCTCTGTGTGCTCTTAAGGGAAATTGTACCTTACTGTGTGTGTACTTGTAATCTTCCCAATGTGTACGCCCCTCACTGGTGCTAGTGATGAGGATGGAGACTCCTTCATTACTGGGCCGGTGCAGGGGTGTCACACTAGCTATAACTTTTGAAGCTATTTCTATCTTGCCTTATAACTCTTGAATAATTTCCACAGCCCATTTCTTAAATTCTCTTTTTTAAAGGTAGGTGTACTTACTTTATTATCCTGCATTTTATCTTAATTTTTATTGGTGCATGATCAGAAATAGCTACTGGATGTGTGTCGAAGCTTTCAATTAAATGCACATGTTCCTATGAAATATTTAGTCTAGCCCAGTTATTGTATCTTGTGGAATAATAGGTGAATTCTGTCCAAGGTTTTACTACTGAATTCGTATCTTTCATACCGAATATTTTTATAAATTTCTTCAGAAATCGACCGTTTTGTTACACTGTTGCTTCTAGGTTCACTAATATAGCCTCACTATTGCAAATCAAATTCCAGTCTCCAACTATAAATAATATTCCCAGCTGAAAGCCGATTATGTCTCTCAAAATTTTCTTAGCTCCATAACAGCAGTTTTCAGTGGAACATAAATGCATGCCATTGCAATTGTCTTCCCTTGCCAAAAGCCCCTTACCATTTGTTGTCAGCTATCAGTATTTGAGCCCCTTTAGCAATCAGTAAAATTACTCATTTTTTCCTTTGTTTCAGATATTCTGCTGAACATCCATTCTGAAATCCTTTCTCTATCAAATTCACATGCTCATTTCTTTCCAAATGCATCTCCTACAGCAATGCTATTTGCACTCTGCATTTTTAATAAGCTAATACACATTTCCTTTTCATCTTTACCTGTAAGGTCATTCACGTTTCAGGATACAATGGACAGTATAGCCATCATGATAAAAAGCTAATGTTCCCACCTATTATACACAACAGTTTTTTGAATGTCTATTTCCAGCTTTTGTGTTACATACATACACTAATGTTTAGCAGGCTCATCTTTCGGACAGTTGTTTCTTCTCATCTCCATTTGAACCTGTCTCACATTTTCACGACTTTTTGTTTTAATGAAAACCCTCAAACAAAAAACTAAATACAAAAAACCTCCAACCAATATTAACTTGAAACAAACACACAGCACTATGTACATTTTCAAAACATGACATTTAAAACTCCAGAAGGGAATTATTGCCCCAAATTGATGGCTGCACCTACAGGAATTATGCCACCTAAAATTAAGGTTACCCATGCTAAAGTTCATGCTACAGCCTGTGCTCCCACTTACACTGATTGCTGTCTGTTCTTTTCTTATCTCTCTTCCCCTCCCAGATATGAAAAAGTGCTTGTATGCTTTCAGACATTAAATTTTAGCCCCAAGAAAAAAGTGCACTGGCTATCTTTAAAACTAAACTGTACACAGTTCTACTAACTGTACTAAAGTATTAAGGCTAAGGAGGTTGTTACCTCTTATTCATTTTCTATAATTTCAAACTTAATTTTTTTCACAAAACTCTCTGCTATTCTACGTTTAAATTTTCCATTTCCTTCAGCAAAGAAAACTCAAAATTCTCAAGATTAACTGCTTGCACTGGCAGACAGCTCATCTTCATGGAAATGTACTCCGCAATGAGTCTTGGTAAATTTCATTTGGAAAAAAATGCACAGCTGCCCTCAGGTGCAGACCGTTCAACTCCACTGAACATTTGCCAGTTAATACCTTTGCAGCTGTAAGAAGGTTAGCATATGTATTGCTTTCATCATTTTGTCTTACTTCTAAAGCTTACATGCTTTCAACACCTATTTACAGCTTAAGCGAAAAGTAGTTATCTAGACATTCAGCCTTGTAAAATAAAGAGAACATTTCTTAATTCTACATATAATATAATCAGTCAACTTTTACACCCTACTCCCACCCCAGCAGTCCAAGATCACAGCAAATGAATATTAAATTTGCTTTTGACCTGCATTTTCTTATCTTGTTAAACTGTAAAACCTATACTTCTTGCAATTAAAAAGGACTTGTTTTCTTTAATATCTTTGAAAAGACATCCCTCCACATTTAAAGTACCCCGACTACACAAAACTGTTTTGTTTATAATACGCAGTTTATATCATTAAATATTTTATAGAAATACTAATAAGACCAAGCATTGCTTAGTATTTCCCCTTTCAGTGTCCTCCTAAACATTAATGATATAAAGTGAGGTATATGATTTACAGTTCACCCAAAAGTTTAACAAAGTCAACAAAACGCCAGTGTTTTTCAGTCACGTTTTCTTGCAAAACGACATTTTACAAATGTGATCAGATGCTTTATAGTCTTCTATTTATTCACTGATTTCAGAGTCGCTGGTCTTTTTGTACATCTCTGCCTTTCAGCACCAGACTCTGGTTCAACTCCAAGGTACTGCTGATTCCTCCAGCCACCTCCTGTGCTGTTTTTTGTCTCTCAAACATTTTCGTTTGGAACACTGGAAAAGTCTCTCTCTATGAACCTTACTGTCAGAAGAATGAGAAGCAGAGTCCCCTTCTGCTTGCCGACTTACTTTTTGCTGGATAAGCTTTTTATATCCTTCCTAGCCTGTCCTGTGTCAAAAAATGACTAATTATCCAAAAAAAAGACTTTGAAGATAGCTGGATACAGCAGTGTGAATCTCAAACTTGCCTCTCGACATTCCCTAACAACTGGAATAAATTTGCTTCTCCTCTGCCTGGTGTACAGGGAATAATCAATTTCTACAAACACTCTGCTGTCTCCAATTTTTAATCTTTTGTCCTTCTGCCATAATTTTGTCAGGATCAACTCTCTTCTTGCATAGTTGCATCTTTACTAATATAGGTCTTGGCTTCTTTCTCATAGCCAGATTTGGAGCATAAACTTCATGTGCCCTTTGAATTAACAAATTATTCTGTGGAACTCCAGTCTAGTTGCTTATTTGTGCTTTCATAAAATTACAAATTAATACAATGTGTTCTTTCCTGTTTCTCTGGTACAGCAGAAAATCAAACGTTTTCTCTGTGCACTCTGTCTTCTAACTTTACTATTTTTTTAACTGTGCATCTTGAGAGCCAACATTTTTAGCCAATTTCTTCTTCATGTCAACCCGTGATTTTTGCAGTTTTATTTGTTCATCTGAATGGCTAATTAAAGTTCCTTCTATTTTTTTCCATCCTTTTGTCATCTGAATTGATATACTTCTTCAATGTTTCATTTAATCACCTCTGAGTACATTTAATTTATTTTTTTCTTCTAAATTACTGAAAGCCATCTCATGAACCAAACCTGAAGCTTGAATTGCTTTTTGCTGAACAGCTGCACAATCCTTCCCAGTCAGTGTGCTCTCTCTCCACCTTTTCTGGTTAAATTTCTTTCAGGCTTTCCAAATTTCTTCTTTGCTGGCATCCAGGAAATATATTTACTAGTCAGTAACTACATTTTCCAAAAAAAAAAAAAAAAAAAAAAAAAAAAAATTCAACGGCACATCTTTTTTCAGTTTCAATTTTAACACTGGGGGAGCCGAAGTTATGCTGCTGATCAGTGTATGGTCATCTTGGAAGCCACAATATGAAGATGTTGATCACAGACAAGAAAGTGAGTTAGGAGATGTTACTAACTGAATTTTACTGTAATTATTCTAATTCTGCTGACTGACTGAGGAGACTAACAACAGTTATACACTATACCCCACTAAAATTTCTAAAGAAAATATTGTACTGCCATAATTTTTGCTGCATTTTAAATAATACTGTAATATGGTGTACCAATGTCTGATAAAATGCGTAGCAGCCACTTACAGCAATATTAAGTCTATTGGCAGAGTAAAACAATCCGAGAATTCTTACAGAATACTTTCTAGAAGTTATTAGTTTTCATTCTAACAGTAATTGAACTTTCAAAGAAATGTTTTATACAAAGAAACAATTTTCTATATTAAGTACAGGAATAAAAATCTCTTTGATAAAAGTGGTATTAAATTCAGTTTAATGTTAGGTGAGTGATCAGTACTTGTCTCCACTCAGTCAGTCAGAAAGGGTCATTTAATTAAATAAACAAAAAGTGTCTTAATTTGCTAAGCAGCATATGTATGTCTAATTTCTGATGTAAATACTCACTGAAAGATACACTGTAAAGTTTGCAAAGTAACAATGGTGAAACAATGATTATCAAAGCACTTTGTAATTTCTAGTAAATAAAGAGACAAATACTAGTACTGTAGACTAAGGATGTTATGAAGGATGGCAACACATTTTACAGGGGCTATCACAGATCTACCTAGGATACAGCTAAAACTAAAATCTATATGCCTTATGTTTGATAAATAGATTGGCTTACTAATGATAAAATATTTCTGATGTGCTGCAAGTATAGATTACAATTCTTATGAATGATCTAAAACTCATATTGAAGTTGCAAAACATAGGAGTGTGCACATCAATATAATATATCAGTTGGATACCAAAATGTATGATGAGCAAACATTACAAATGGTGTTACACATCTAACATTTTCCATAGGTCTTTAGCAGTATATACATTTTAAATGGAAAATAAGCTCTCTTAGGATACTGTTTAAAATATCCCTACTGCCAAATTCTATATCTAGCTTCTACTTGTACAGCAATCTGTGTTCTGGATTATTTTGCTATATCAGTGTACTATTTTTAGAATGGATGGATCTTTAACTACATGAAACACTCTCTTTTCACCTATCTGTATAAAAGGGAGAATAACTGTCAGTTACTTCAATAGTTACAGAAGTTGTTTAATGTGAAATATTTATAATATTATGATCCTGATATGTTTGGTGGGTATAAGTTATGAATGTGTAGATGAAATATAATGTATGTCTTAACCTTCTGGAAATTTACAGACAGCTTTTGTTTAGTTTTGGAGCTCATCTAGACTGTTATAAGTGGAGAGGCAGCAACTTTTCAAGAGTTTTTCATCTGAGTCAATTGAATGAGTTCTAAGGGTTTTCTGTAATTTAATATAGATATATTTATTTAAATTACACACATAAAAGAAATTAGAATTTCTCATATTAAACTTTTGCAACTGCCATAATATAAATGGCAAATGAAACACAAGTAATGACATAGCAAAACTTGAGCCAATTTTGTTTTATTTCTGTTTTATTCCCTATAATATTTTTCTTTGTTAAATAATGGTTCAAAATGATTTTTTAAGCCAAGATTATAATCGTGATTCAAACATGAATCAAAAATTAAATGAATTTATAGTTGACAGCTGTGAGTATTATAGTGAGTGCTGTATACTTCAGCTAATAAGATATACTTCCAATAATTGTTGTAGATGCATTGATACATTTAGTTTATGGAGATCTACATTGTAAATATAAGTGGATGCAACTGAAATATAAGCTAACCTGAGATATATGGTTAAACAAGTTTTAAGATAAGACAAAATGAATAAAAATAAAGAAAATATATTTTAACATGCAAGTGAGATATACTTTTAAGATAACAGGTTCAATAAGGAAACAATGAGAGTGGAGACTAGAATTAAAGAAACTTTAATAGAGTTAAAATGCTATTTTAATCAATCTGCTGGACCATCATTGGTAGATGATACTGAGCTTATTCAGAGAGGATTTTAGTCAGCTTAGATTTCTAGACTACACTTGGAACAAAAGTCTTCCTTGGGTTGGAGGGCAAATTTTGATGTAAATATTTTAAATGATTACATCTTATTACATTATCACTTAGGCTTGTACTTAATTGTATGTTGTAATACAGTGGTTCCCAAATTTTTCAAATCTCGGCTCCCTTGCTGAATCCAGGTTTTCCCAAGGTGCCCCCCTCCCCCGCGGTGCACAAAGTGCATATTTCATTCATTCATTTATTTGTCATTTGTTTAAAGAGGCTGCCCGACTGGACTAGGAGACCTGAGGAGAAAAGCTCAAAAGTACAATAACAAAGACAATTACCAAAAAAAAAAAAACTGTACATTCTGCTTAACAGCATAACACTGATCTACTATGGTTGGGAGATAAGCAAACCTAATGGCAACCTTATTAACTTTACGTTTATAAGAGCAATATTTAAAATCTGTCCCTATTTGGCTCTGCCCAGCATACCTCTCAACTGTATCGATTTTTGCAGAAAGTCCCGATTTTTGCATCATATTTTAGGTCTTTTTTTTCATAAAATTGTGTTTTTTTCTGGCAAATCACTGGCAGATCACTGAGGTTGAAGCCAGAAAATAATAACAGACAGTTGAGTTTCATACTTCATACCCTTCAGAAAATTCATGCTAATGCAAAACCTGCATTTCTATCAACTTTCCAAATTTGTGAGAGCAGTACTTAAAAGTGTCCCTATTTTGTGCCTTTGTACCCCCACTATTTTTGGCTTTGTCCAGATTTTTGATCCAAGAGAGTGAGAGGTATCGGTCCAGTAGTATGGTCAAGACTTACACAGACCTCATTGCTGCTGCTCTCACTCTTCACTCTCTCCCCCCGTGACAGACAGACACAGACACACACAGTCTCTTTTGCATTCATGCACGCATTCACTCATACACTTCGCTCTCACTTTTCCGATCTCTCAGTCACTTCCTCATTCATACCTGCATTCACTCACACCACTCTCACTTTCTCCCAAACACAAACACAGTCACTTCCTCATTCATACCTGCATTCATTCACACATTGCTCTCACTGTCTGTCACACCACATGCCATACACCCACTTACGAATTAAATGATACATCGCTCTCACTCTCCCGATCTCACACCCACATGCGCCATACCCACTTACAGATTCATTCATACATACCTCTCACTCTTCCGATCTCACACATACACACACACTCACTTCCTCATTCATGCCTGCATTCATTCACACATTGCTCTTACTCTCCATATCTCGCACACACACACAGCCATTTCCTCATTCATACCTGCATTCACTCACACATTCACTCTCTCTCTCCCGCTCTCACATACACACACAGCCACTTCTTCATTCCTTCCTGCATTCATTCACACATCGCTCTCACTCTCCTGATCTCTCTCTCACTCACACACACACACACACACACACACACACACACACACACTCACTTCATTCATTCCTGCATTCACTCACATATCGCTCTCAATTTCCCAATCTCTCTCACAAACACAAACTCTTAGACTCTTTTGCTTTCATGCACACATTCACTCACACACAGACAGGTGCACACACTAATACAGACATTCATTTACCTGCCGGCCTGGTTCCAAGTGCTCCACGGCCTGATACTGGTCCGCAGCCCGGTGGTTGGGGACCTCTGCTATACTTGATGCCAGTTCTGCTAAAAAGCTACAGTATAGGTCTAGACTTAGTTTGCCATGAATTAATAAGCTTAGCTGCAAAATAAACTGTGAACTGTTCGCAGTTTATTTTGCAGCTAAGCTTATTAGTTCATGGTGCCCCATGAGGAAGCCGCAGCTCCCCAGGGCACAGCGGAGCACACTTTGAGAACCCCATTTGTAATAAATTTGAACAAAATCTTAATTACTTTAGCAAAAGTCTCAAAATTATAAAATTAATATTACATGAGACTAATTGGTTTAAAGAAAACTGTAATATTCAAATTATATTTATATGTAACAATCAAAAATGTATAATATGAATGGAATTAATGCTAGCAATAAAAGGATAGCCTTACTTATGTATTTAAATTTTAACAAATCACATATATTGCTACTGCAAGAAACTCATCTTGTAGAGAAATATATACATCTATATCTAATAAAGAATTTGAATTGATAGGATCATTTACAGAAAAAAGGACAGGTGTGGTTATTTTATGAAAGAAATGTGTTGTTATGCCCAAGTTTCAAATATTCAGATCCAAAAGGAATGGTGTCTCTAAGTAGACTATAATAAAAATATATTTATAATAGTTAATATATATATTGGATTCCGGGAATTGTGGTAGAAATAGCCAAAGATAATCTAGATATTATATTATCAAATATGAAAGATAATTTAATTATGGATGGGGATTTTACTTGTAGTTTGAACAAAAATGAAACTAGTAATTCCAAAGAAGCTAAATTAACACCTACAACTAAGACACTTACAAATGGACAATGGATCTTAATTTAAAGGAAATAATATTTTAGATAAGAACTATGTATTATTTTCTCACTGGTATTTGCAATGCAAAAAAGAACTGCTAGAATATATGTCTCATCAGATATACAATCCAAAATAGTAGAATACATAGCTGTTCCATGTCCACTCTTTGATCGTAATGCAATATATTTTAATTTAAAAACAGTTATTAAGAGGTTATCATTAACATACAGGATTCCTACTTATTTAACTGAACAACCTGATTTTTAAAGACTGTTTAAATAAGATTAATAAATATAGCATTTTAAATAATTTACTTAGTGATGTTATTCTTTATTTTAAAATGTATATGCATCAAAATAAAAAATGTGTAACACAGCAATCAAAATGAGATAACAGACTACAAAATAAAGGTTATGTATAGAAAAATTAGAATACAAAACAGAGAAAATCAAAATGGAATAAACAAAGGAGTATCAAAAATATTGGTTGATAAAAGAGAATTGGCTTTAGAGAAAATTAAATTGCATTATGCTTCTACTCTGAAATGCATACACAGATTAGCTAATAAATCAATTTTAGTTAATAATGTGAATCAAATAAAATGTTTAACAAAAACTGGAAGGACAACATCAGATACTGAAGCTGTATTAAATATATTCAGTGATTATTTTAATAAAGTGACCAATGATAACATACATTTACAAGAATACAATCTTTATGAATTTCTTTAACACTAAAAACAAATTATCTGGAAAACATCAAAAAGTTAACAAAAGGTATCTCTATTAGTGAGATAAAATAAATAAATTAATTAAATAAATTAAAACAAGAAAGCTCCTGGTCAATATGGTATAATTCCTGAAGTGTAAAATTTCTACCTCAAGAAATAATACATTTATGTAAAGAGTTTGCTGGCCAACAGAAAAAAAATGATACACAATTATCATGGAAATATTGTTTAATATTTCCTATATTAAAACAAGACAAAGATTTGGAAAGATGCTCTTCATATAGACCAATTTCAATGCTAAATATGGTCTACAAATTATGTTTATAATAAGAAATATATTAAAATAACCAATTAGAAAGTTAATAAAGAATTAATGACTAGACAGGATTTATTTTACACACAAAAACTCAGGGTATAAATACTAATATAGAATAGTTGTGTAAGACCTTACCATACCCGTAGATGTCCTTCCCTTCTATGTTGCAGCATTCATAACAGTAGGGAGTAGCTGCCTGAAGCGCCACTGTCAGGCCAGTATACCAAAGTCTTTGTCTTGGAGGGTACGTGTGATGTCGGCCACAAGGGCCATAAATCGGCATTAGGCACAAAGGTGACATCTGCACGTACCCTCCTCAGAATAGTTTCTGTTGCATATACTAGTGCCCCTGAGGTCTTTCAGATGGGTCCTAACTGAGACCCTTATACTTACATGCCTGCTAGAGCCAGGGCAGTAATAAGGTTATGCAGGTACAGACTTGGGGAAGAAGATGGCCACAGTTGTTCATAAAATACCTGCTATAGCAGAAGCAAGAAACAGTGGATAGGAGGGTGGGACTGAATACTGCAACATAGAAGAGAAGGACATCTATGGTTATGGTAAGGTCTTACACAACTATTCTATGTCCTTCTATTCTGATGTTGCAGTATTCATAACAGTAGGGAGAGTTCCAGAGATTTAAGTATGATCCTGGGAGGAGGAAGGGTTTCCACGGTCCAGGAGACCCTGTAGGATAGTTCTGGCAAAACCGACTCTAGCACGGGGTGCCATGTCCAGCTTATAGTGTTTGGTAAAGGTGTGCACTGAGGTCCAAGTGGCTGCCTCTAAAATAGAAGGGGAATCAATGCCTTTGAAAAAGACAGAAGAGGAGGCAGCTGCTCTGGTGGAATGTGGTTTGATACTACCTTGTAAGGTTTTTCCATGGTGGGAGTAGCAGAAGGAGATGGACTTGGAGATCCATGAGGCAATGGTTTGCTTAGATATAGCTTTCCCTAGTGCTCTGGGATGGAAGGAAACAACTGTTATGATTTCCTGATGTCTTTGGCTTTGTCTAGGTAATATCTTAAGTTGTCTGTGCACATCCAGAAAGTGAAGGGTCCTCTCTGAAGCATTTTGAGGATGGGGGTAGAAGATGGTTAGGTTAATGGTTTGATTCAAAGAGAGTTCATTAACTACCTTGGGCATGAAGGAGGGGTTGGTCCTGAGCGCCACTCTTGTCCCTGTGAAAGACTAGGTAGGGGGATGTGGCCATCAGGGCTTGGATCTCCGAAACTCTCCTGACGGATGTGAGGGCAACTAGCAGAACTGTTTTGAATGTACAAAATTTCAGAGAAGCAGAATGTGCTGGTTCAAAAGGATATAGTGTTAGCTTTTCTAATACAAAGTTTACATCCCACGGAGGAGAGATGGGTTTCCGTGGGGGTTTGATGTGGAGGACTCCTCTTAAAAAGAGTTTGACTTCCAGTCTGGATGCCAGGGAGTTGAAATGGGCAGACAGGCAGAGATGGCAGACAAGTGGACTTTGATTGAGAAATATGTCAGTCCTCTTTGGAGTAGCTCACACAAGGACAGGACCCTAGGGATGAAGGTAGTGAGGGGGTCCCGTTTACTCCTATGACACCAATTGAAGAATATGAGCCATTTAGCCATGTAGTTTCTCCTAGTGCTGGTTTTTCTGGCCTCCAGAACATTAGGTACGTCCTCTGAGTAAAGGTGTCTGTAAGGGATCAGGATTCTATCACCCATAAGGTCAATTTTAGATTGCTCACCTGCGGGTGTAGCAGAGACCCCTTGTTCTGTGTGAGCAGGCCTTTCCGGTGGGGTAACCTGTGGTGATTGCCCTTGGCTAGAGAAAAAAGGAGGGGAACCAATGCTGTCCTGGCCAAAAGGGGGTCACCAGTAGGATTTTTGGTTTGTCCCTCTGAATTTTCAGGAGGACTTTCTGGATCAGAGTGAAAGGGGGGAAGATGTACAGGAACACCCCCCCCCCCATGAAAAGGAGAAGGCGTCAACTTTCCACACTTGTGAGTGTGGGTTCCTTGTGCAGAGGTTGTGCATCTGCTTGTTGTCTGGGGTGCAAAGAGGTCTGCTTGTGGAATACCCCACCTGTGTATCAGGTCTAGGAAAACCTCCCTCTGCTCATCCATTTGTGAGAGGGACCTGAGGTTCTGCTGAGTGTGTCTGCCATCATATTCTGTTGAGAGAGGATACACATGGCCAACAGGTGTACTCTGAGGGAGTCTGATAGATTCCAAATCTGAATGGCCAGTCTGCATAGAGAGTATGACCTGGTCCCTCCTTGTTTGTTTGTGTACCACACAACTGTCATTTTGTCTGCGATTACCTTTAAGGTTCCTGACAGGATAGAGGGTTGGAATGTTAGTAGGGCTAACAGCAAGGCTCTCATTTCCTTGATGTTGATGTGGTCTTTTACTCTTCGAGTGGACAATTTGCCTTGTACTGAGAGGTGCTGTTGATTTGTTTGCAACACTGCCCCCATCCTAGGTCTGAAGCATCGGTGTAACGCCATTGAAGTGGAGCTGGGGTCTGAAGGTGGAGCCCTGAGATGGTTTATATTGCAGATATCCACCATTGGATCTCCCTCTAAGTAAGGGAGGAGTGGGATGGGCACATACAAGGGTTGGGAATGTTGGTTCCATAGATTTTTCAGTACCCATTGAATTTTGCGCATGTGTAGTCTTGCCAAAGGCAGCATGTAAAGGGATGCCATGTGGCCTAATAGTTTCAGAAATTCCTGAGCTGTCAGAAAGGTTTGGGAAAGGATCTGGTTGAAGTACAGACCGAGTTCCTGAAACCTTTGGTCCGGTATGAAGGCTTTCATGCAGTCTGTGCATAGTCTGCATCCCAGAAAAATCATGTCCCGAGAAGGAGTCAGGTGAGATTTTTCTACATTTATAGTAAATCCCAGAAGAGGGAGGGTGTGTGATACCTGCTGCAAATGAAGGAGTAGGAGGTGGTGGTCTTGGTGCAGGATGAGGAGGTCGTCTAGGTAGGGATATATTTGTATACCCTGTGTCCTGCAATGGGCAATGAAGGGGGCTAGACACTTGGTGAAGACTCTGGGGGCTGTGGATAGACCAAAGGGCAAAGCAGAGAATTGAAAATGGCAGGAGCCTATATAAAATCTGAGAAATTTCCTGTAAGCTGGATGAATGGGGATGTGTAGGTAGGCATCCTTGAGATCTAGAGCCACCATGAAGGCTTGGGGGAATTAGAGACAGGAGAATAGGTAAGGTTATCATTCTGAAGCTGGGTACAAGAAGGAAAATATTAAGGAAGAAAAGATCCAGAATAGGTCTCCAGGGACTCTCTATGCTGGGGACTAGGAACATTCTGGAGTAGAACCCAGAGTTCTTTTGAGGAGCAGGAACTGGTTCTATGTTGCCTTGGTTTAGGAGTTGTTGAATAATGGGTGGGAATAGGTGAGTCTGTTTTTTTGGCGGTTGTGGAATGCCCTGAAAGGGTGGGAGCATCCACCAAGTCATGTAATATCCTCTCTGGATGATGGGGAGGACCAATCATTCTTTTGTAAGTTTCTGCCAGGAGGGGGGAGAGAGACAGTGAGATGGAGGGATAGGGGAGTTCCTGGATGCAGGGTGGATGAGTCACAGTGGAGGGGGCCTGGGATGGTCAGGCTGTCTCCGAATGGGAGTGGCAGAAGATCTTGAGGACAGTTTTGGGGTAGAAGTCCTTCTCTGCTGCCTACGTCTCTTGGATTGTTGTGTTGAGGAAAAGGATTCCCTTCGTACAAAAGATGGTTTTTGAGGGCAGTTTGTATGATATCTAGGAATGGGGGACACCAAAAGGTGTTTTAGATTTTGCAACTCTTTTCCGTTCTCTTGGAGGGATTTGAGGAGCTCAGCAGAGGCTTGTCCAGAAAGTGCCTTATTATCTAACAGAGCATCCAGAAGTTTGGTCTGAACATCCATGGCGAGGGGCTGTAGCTGTACCCAGGAGTAAGGACGCAGCACTGATCCAGAAGCAGCAGCTTTGGAAGCAGCTTCCACAGCATCATAGCTGCACTTAATAGACTGCCTGGTCACTTGTGATGCTGTGGAGAAGAGAAAGTTTAATTGTACTCTGGTGGGGGATTCCTGGACCTCAGAAAGAAGACTGGAGGCCTTAGAAATGGTATCAAATACAAACCTTGCCATGTGGGTTTGGTAGTTCAGGTCCCTAATGCCAGAGTGGAAGATGTGTAGACCTAAATTTTCTGTCTTTATCAGTTGGATAAAGAACAGAGGAAGGAAGCTGTCTGGAGGTCTTGTCTGCAGAAACAGCTATAACAGCTGGGTCAGCAGGAGGGTTCTTGTAAAGAAACTGGGTGTCCTGGGGGACCCTATAAAATCTGTCTAGTCATTTAGCTGCTGGAGGCTGGGAGTCAGGAGACTGTGAAGCAGCTAAGAATGCATCTTGAAATGCAGGTAGTAAAGGGGGCACAGCTGAGGGAGCGGGCTACTCCATTTGCAGAAGGTCAAAGTATCTTTTCTTAGAATCTGAGACCTCAGAGGCCTGCCAATTGAAGTGTTCCCTCATGAGGGAGATACTATCCCCAAAACTAAATTCTTCCCCTGGGGAGTCTGGAGAAGTAGTGTCTTCTTCATTTGGAGTAATGAACTCCTTGGGGGTTCAATTTGAGTCTCATAAGAGAAGGATTCCTCAGAGGATGAATATTCCTCCTCAGACACATGGGTTGGTTGAGGAGTGAGAGTAGGTGGGAGTTGTTGGGATTGTAAGGCCTGAAAGGCCTTAAATAGGTTTTGGGAAAAGGATTCCCAGCCTGACATCTGAGGGTGTTCAACATGTTTGGACTTCTGTTTCCTTTTAAAAGGGTGTGGTAGACAAGGAAGAAGCAGACGTCTGCCTAGCAAGAGGAGGAGAAGTAGGGGTTTCCAAGAAGGTGAGCCGTGGTTCCTCTCCGGCATCAGACTCTGACGGCTGAAATACCTTAGCGGACGTACCTTCTGTATCCCGCACCCCAGCTTCCATTGTAGTTCCCGGGCCTGCTTGGAAGACAGTTATCCGAATGGACTCTGGGTCTGCTATCGCCTCTAGAGTCAGTTCGGATGCCTGAGGTGCAGCCTGGAATTCGAGCCTAAGTTTCTTCGCCTTCTTCCGAGGTGGCTCTTCGGATGGGCCTACTCCTCCCTCCATGCCTAATGCCAAATGTCTGAGTCTCTGATTCTCGAGGTAAAGATTTAAAACTGCTAGTCGGCTATGAAGTGTTTTGGGGACGAATGACTTACAGATAGAACAGGATGTATGGTCGTGGGCCAATCCTAGACAGAAAACACACTTATCGTGCATGTCCTTGTGAGGAATCTGTCTCCCACAAGCACACATCCCTTTCCTAGCTGACATGGAAGTCTAAAACAGCAAGCAAAACAAGTAAGAAAAAACCCCAGTGGGCACTTATCTGAATGGTCTAAACGGTCATCTGGTCTCAATACTTGTAACTGTAGTCGTGTGATAAAACGTGAAGTAAGGTAGAACTGGCAAACGGGTGTCCGATCAGTGTGGCAGAAAAAATTCTGAGGACGGTGAGTGCAGATGTCACCTTTATACCTAATGCCGGTTTATGGCCCTCATAGCTGACGTCACACGCACCCCTCCAAGAGAAAAACTTTGGTATACTGGCTGGACGGTGGCGCTGCAGGCAGCTACTCTCTACTGTTATGAATACTGCAACATCAGAATAGAAGGACATCAAATATTGCCTATGCTAATGTAAATAAGACCAAGTTAAGCATTGTTAGCTTAGAACTGGAAAAAGATTTTGATATGATTAGCTGTAAATATCTTTAACTCATAGAAAAGAAAGAAACCGAACAGGTAGCCAAGACAAATTTAATGTCAAATAAATCACAGTAAAGTGCTTTCGTCTTAACATACCTCTTCAGAACCATGAATAAAATTAAGCTGCTTCACACTTAAAAGTGTAGTTCAAAGGACTTATCCCCACCAAGGACATATCAGAAATAGACTTAGCTGAAAAGTCCAACAAAAACTTTAAAAAGGCATGACAAGGTAATACACACCAGTCACAAATAAGCAAAGGCAATTTGTATTAAAAAAAGGGTTATGTACTTACCATAACTTGGCATCTGTGCTATCCAGTGTCATTATTCATCACAGATGGATCTAGGATCAAACCTCGCATCTGAGCCAGCAACTTCTGAGACAGATCCAGAGATCATGCTCCTCCCCTTCCCATAATCCCTTGCTAGCTTCTAACCCTCAGATCGAATTTGCTATATTAGCTGAAATGCAGAAACAATATCTGCAACAGACGTCAAAAACTCCCACCATATGCAGGCCACTGCAACCTCACCAGATCCCTGCAAAAGGAAGGGGGAAGGAGGGCGGAAATGTAATGAATAATGACACCGGATAGCACAGATGCCAAGTTATGGTAAGTACATAACTCTTTATCTGATGCTATCCGTGTCATTATTCATCACAGATGGGTCACAGTCCCCAGCTACTATATACCCTGGGTGGCCTCAAGGAAGGATATGCCAGAGTACAGAGGAACCAATGGAAGCCCTGTTCCTAGATACCAAATCCAATTTGTAGTGTGAAATGAAAGTATGTGGACTGGACCAGGTTGCAGCAGCACATATCTCATCAAGGGAAAGTCTATCCCAGAAGGATGATGATATAGCCACAAACTTAGTGGAGTGGGCCTTAACTGGTCTGGATGGTTCTAATCGGCAACTAGCATTAACGAAGGAAATACAACCAGTAATCCACCTAGAGATAGGCTCTTTGGAAATTGCCTGGCCCTTTCTGTTCTGCTTGAAAGCCACAAAGTTAGTACGACTTTCTAAATTCCTCAGTCCTTTTCAAATAAAAACGAATTGTCTTTGGACATCTAAACAATGCAAAATATGTTCTCCTTTATTATAATAATTAGGAAAGAAGACAGGAAGTTGAATCAACTGATTGAGATTTGCTTCAGAGGCCACTTTGGGAAGAAAGGAAGGATTTGTTCTAAGAGACACCCTACCTTTATGAAAGATCATGAATGGGGACTTAATGCACAGAGCCTGAAGTTCCAAGACCCTCTTGGCAGAAGTAATGGCTGCTAAAAAGGCCATCTTCCAGTACAGAAATTTAGTATTGCAAGAACTAGCAGGTTTCAAAAGGTTTTTGCGTCAGTGACTGCAAAGCCAAAGTCAATCCCATGATGGTGATCGATCCATAATAGTAGCTCTAAGAATGAAAACTCCTTTCATAAAGGCTTTGCACAATTTAGAGGAAAATGTAGGCTCATCACTGACATGGAAATTAGAGATGGCAGCCAACTGGAGCTTAATGGTAGAAAAACTCACCCCTTCCTGAAAGAGGGAAGATAAAGAGAACAAAATATTAGGTATAGGGGCTGAAAAGGGATCTAGATTCTGTTTGGCCCAAATGGAAAACTTTTTCCACTTACTGGAATACACCTTCTTTGTAGATGGCTTTTTAGAAGCCAAAATATTGCACTTGGCCAGGGAAGGAATTCTGGACTGTGAAAGGATTACTGAAACTGGAGAAACCATGGGGTTATACAGAGTCTGGAGATTGGGAAGTGGAAGCCCCCAGAAATGGGGAAAATGAGATCTGGAATGGGGTCTAGTACTCAAGGTGGGTACTTCAGATGAGACCTTAGGAGTAGTGTGCCTCAGGGCTTTGTCCTGGGGCCCCTCCTGTTTGGCATATATTTCTCAGAAGTATAGGCAAGCACGGAAGGGCTGTGGCTAAGTTTGCGGATGACTGCAAACTGGGTGCTATAATAGAGTCTCCGGCTGACATGGAGATCCTCCAGAAGGGCCTAAATGAGACTGATGCATGGTGTCAAAGCCATGGTCTCAAGCTAAATGCCAAAAATTGCATAGTAATCCCCTTTGGAAAAAACAGAGTACCCGCAAACTACAACATAGGAGGTAATCCCCTGAAATCTGAAGAAGAAATAAGGGATCTAGGGACCCAAGTAGATAGTCAGCTTCCCTTTGATAACCATGTTGCCAAAGTGGTTAGAAAATCCTTCTATGTGACTTATCTGATCACAAAAGGGTTCGCATCAAGATCTAAGGATGTAATAGTGCCCCTTTACTTCCCTCATCAGACCCATTATTGAGTACAATGCACCAATTGGAATGTACCTGGCTAGACATCTCCAGCAGCTAGAGAGACCACAAAGGTACCTAACCAAGAGGATTACTGATCTCAAACAGTTGCCCTATGCAGCACGATTGAAAAAGCTAAGACTGTTCTCTGTTGCATACCGCTTTCTCAGAGGCGATCTCTAACGTACAGAGCCATGTCCAACCCAGAATTGTTGAACATGCTCCATCTTAGCAAAACCAAATCTACTCGAGCTACACGCTCTAGGGATATAAACCTCAACACAACAATGAATAGAACATGCTGGAGGGATAGATTCCCTTTGCAGAGACTTACCTTACTATGGAACAGGGTCCCGATCTACATAAGACAGAGCCCCTCACTATCACTCTTCAAGAGGAACCTTGATGACTGGATGGGTAACAGAAAGTTCACACCGGGGATCACACCAACAGCACTACTAGATAGGGGCCAAGGGTCTAGGGAACTACTAAAGGGGCGGTGAATACCACACAACATGGCTGGGCTAATATATGCCTTCGGGCAGATAGCCCAGTACCAACCTATGAACCTATAAGGGGAACTATGCCTGGCAAGGCCAGAAAGGGGCAATAATGATGAGAGAACTCTTCAGATGATAAACTTTCTGTAAGACTTTGGGTATCAGAGGAATAGGAGGGTAAGCACAGAGGAGACCCAGGAGCCAATTGTGAACAAGAGTGTCCCTGGGTGACTTCCCTGATTAGGAATCAGGGCTAAGCAAATGCTGCATTTGTGGTTGACTGGGGAAGCAAAAAGGTTGCAGCATGGTTGACCCTAATGGTCGAAGATTAACCTCGCCAATGATGGATTCAGAGACCACTCGTGAAGACTCAAGATGGATCTGCTGAGCTTGTCTGCCAGTATGTTGGAACTCCCGGGTATAAGAGTTGCAAGAAGAAAGCTCCTGGAAGACATCACCCATTCTCACACTCTCATTGCCTCCCTGCACAGAGGATAAGACAGCGTTCCTCCTTGCTTGTTGATGTGGACGGCACAGTGATAGAGTTGTCGCCTCACAGCAAGAGGGTTCCCTGGTTTGATTCTCGGCTGGAGTGCCTTCTGTGCGGACTATGCATGTCCTCCCTGCGTTTGTGTGGGTTTCCTCTGGGTGCTCCAACTTCCTCCCACGTTACAAAGACATGCATCTGGAGCATTTCTCCGTGGGCCTCTGCTGAAAATTGGCTTCATTCCAAGTCAAACTTTCCCGGTTAACAAATGTTAAATAAATAAATAAAATAAAATAAATAATGTATCAGAGAACCGCCATGTCCATCTGAATTGCTGTGGTTCCCAGAGGTAAGCAGTCATGAAAGGTTTGCAACTTTAGAAGGACTGCTCTCATCTCCAGGGCACTGATGTGCAATTTTGTCTCTATAGGGGACCACGTGTCTTGCACCATCCTGCCTGAAAATGCCCCCCCACCCCAACAGGGAGGCATTTGTAGTCACCATGGCCTTAGGCGTGGGACAACACTGTATAGAAAAAGGTCCTGAGTTTGAAGCCACCAGGTTAGATGATTCCTGCATACCTGCATCAATTTTATTGTCATGGACATGGGCTGAGACAGAATGGACCACTGGACTGACAGGGTTCATTGGAGAACTCGCCTATGATACCTGGCGAGAGACTGAAGGGCAGCCACCATACAGCCTCGCACTTTGAGAATCAAATGAACAGGCAGATAAGTTAGATTCAACAAGAGAGAAACTTGATCCCGAATCAACTGGAACTTGCAGGGAGGTAGTGCTGCAGTCTCTGATATCGTGTCCAATAGTACTCCAATGAATTCCAGGTTTTATCTGGGAACTAGATTCAACTTGGGCAGGTTCACTGTGATCCCTAAATGCTGGAAAAGCCTAAGGATATACCTGGTCAAGAAGCCAGTTGTCCCGATATGGAAAAACCTGGAAACTCTGCAGCCGGAGATAAACTGCCACCGATGCCATATATTTGGTAAACACCCGGGGGGACTGTGGCGAGTCCAAAGGGCAGAGCTCTGAACTGGTAATGATTGGTTCCTAACTGAAAGAGTGAGTGTCTCCTGGAGCATCTGCTGATGTTTATGTGATAGTATGCATACTTGAGATCTACTGAACACATCCAATCATCCTTGTGCAAGAGAGGCAGAATGGACTGTACAGTGACCATCTGGAACTTGGACTTCTTGACAGAAAAGTTTAGCTTGCTGAGGTCCAGAACTGGACGCAGGTCCTCAGTCTTATATGGCACCAAAAGGATGCAATGTCAAGTTCCAGACCCTTGTTGTTCTGTCAGGTTCTACTTTGAAGGAGGCCTTGGACCTCAAGATAGGCCAACTCATTTTGGTGGGGTGGTACATCTGGGTGAAAGCTTCGAGTTGGAGGTGGCTGGGAGAAGGGAATAGAGTAACCCCCTGGAAATGATTTTTAGAACCCACTGATCGGAAGTGAGACTTGTCCGGGCTAGAGGGTGAAGGGAAAGATGACCCCTGACTGCCACTAGGGTAGAACAGTCAGGCAGCGCATCAGGAGTGCTGGAAGTCCTCAGGAACCAAAGTTTCTTACCTCCCCTCTGGGTCTTAGAAAAGGACTTCTGGGGAGTAGAAAACTTGATCCTACTGTGGAGAGAGTCGTGCCTTCCTGCTCACTGCAGGTTATAGTCTCCTTAACAGATGGAACAAAGAAGGTGGAGCCGTCAAAGGGGGCATTAGTAAAGGACTCCTTAAAGGGTTCCACAAACCTGCAAAGGCAAAACTAGGCATGTCGCCTGATAGCGAAGCCAGTGTCTGCCACTCGAGAGGTGGACTCCGCAGTATTGGAGATCAGACTCATTGAGGCATTTACTAAGCAAGTGAGAGTAGACAGCCTCAGCTAGACTAGCTTCAGGTTCTCTGGAGGCAACACCTCTGACAGGGAAGTGGTAAGCTCCAAAGCCAAATCCCGCTGAAGGCAGGTAAAGTGGGCCAAGTAATTAGTTGCTCTCTGACCAAATGCAGCTGAGGCAAACACACTTTCCAAAGCAGTCAATCACCCAGGACTCCCTGTCTGGGGGATGAACCGAGAAGCTCTGCTCAGCTAGATCCTTTCTGGTAGCACCGACCACAATGATGGCATTGACAGGGACCCCTTTGCTCCAAAAAGACCTATCCAGAGGAGGACTGAGGAACTTATCCACCTTCTTGGGTACAGGTTCCACAGTGTCCAGCTCCTTACAAGCCCTGCTGGTGATAAGGTCCACAAGCTCATCATCAAGTGGCCCCAGGTAGAAGAAGGGCCCATCCTGAATGCCTCCAGAAACATGGACTCCTCCGAAGATAGGGAAGACCATCTGCCTCTGTTTGAGAACTTCGAGGATGTCCCCGAAGGAAACCTCCTCTGGCAGAAGTCTGGAGGACCCGTTTCCCTCGTCAAAATCCGTGTCTTCGGTGAGGGACTCTCTGTGGGAGTCCAAGTGCATCCTCTTACACATTCTCTTCTGAGGGGGGCTGCTCTGCTGTGGACTCTGGGAAGGACTCAGAAGAGATGGGAACCCCAAGTGGGCCAGTGCCCATCTGAAGGAGCTTGCAGAAGGGCTGACCGTGGATGGATGAGGAGGCCTCAGCACACAAATCCAAGAAAGGCTGGGGAGGACCTTCAGATGAAGGAGAGGTATCTACCAAACTGGAGAAGGTCCGCTCTACCAGCCGGAAGGCTGACAGACTGGATGAAACCCCATCCATCCCCAGCAGCTGGGGCCACTAGGTGAGGGATAAGGGACCCAGATGCAGTACCGAAGCCCCCATATGATATTGGTCCCGAGCTGTCCAGAGCCAAAGCCCCAAAGGGAAGGGAGCAGTCTGAAATGTCGGGACCCGAACCCACCACCAAGGAACCAGCACTGACCCCTCGGAGATGAGGCCCATTCTGGTTCGAGGGCTGCAGAACAGAAGCCAGCCAGGGACCATGACTGTGTTGATAAGGGTAGAATACCTGACACTGTCAGCCTATCACTGAGAATCTCCTGGTCCTGACATCCCAAAACCTGCTGATTTGGAAGAGGAAAGTGGAGACCAGTGGATGGATAGGGTCCCCTAGCTGCATGGGCTGGGGACAAACAGGAGCCCAAGTCAATTTGGGCTTTGAGGAAACTCATCATCCTATCTATGTTGAGGGAAGGAGACTTTTAGATGATCTGGATGAAGCTGAAGAATGGCCAGATTTTGCTGGGATCTGGCCTTGGATCCCGAAGTTCTATGCCCTCGAGAAGGAGATCAGCTCTGACATCTCAGATCCGACCTCCTGGAGGACCCAGAAGGGGAACCCTCTATCACAAAAGGATCTGACAGCACTATCGGATCCAATGGCTTTGTTGGCTCTGAAGGCTTGGGAGCTGCACTAGATGGATCCAACAAACTGGTCAGACCCAGGGATGACTTGCTCTTACTCAGACCCGAAGGCCTCCGATCCAACAAGGGCTTGGATCCGAAGCTGAAGAGGCTGTACTTGTATTTGAGGATCTGCAATCCAACAACCTTGGCCTTTTTAGGGAGTGAGGAAGATGACACCCCAGAGGCAAGAGGAAGTTGTTTCTTCAGCTACTGCGTGGACATGGAAAGGGAGTCCTCAGAGAGAGGACCGCCCTGAGCCATGCCCTTATGTAAAAGTCTGTTGCGGCACTCTACCAGGGCTCTGGGGTTGAATGCAGAATAAATGTCACATTCAACCTCCAGGTGCGCTGAACCTAGGCAGTAGAAGCACTCCTTGTGCGAGTCGGAGCATGGCATCTTCTGACCACACGGGGAGCACCTTTTAAACCCCTGAAGGCTTTTCAGCCATCCTGTCTCACTTTCAAACGTTTATTTATTTTTTTTTTTAAAGAAAGAGCTAGTTCTACTTTAAGAAAAAGGCACCAAGCACAGAAAAAAAATAGGCCCTGACAGGGAGGGGAGGGATTGCTACTTACAGGCAAATAAGATAACAATTATAGCCTAAAAAGGGAGAAATCAGGAACAAAAGCTAAGAAAATAGTACTTATCTTTAACTCCCCTACGCTTGAGCCTGGAGCACGTCTAAAGCGATTCAGCGGCAAACAAGATCTGAGGGTTACATGGTAGCAAGGGATTATAGGAAGGGAAGGAGCTTGAACTCTGTATCTGTCTGAGAAGTTGCCGGCTTGGATCTGAGGTCAGAACCTAGACCCATCTGCGATGAATAAAGCCAAAGATAGCATCAGATCATAAATCACAGTGTGACAGCCCATAGTTTTTATTCACTAAAAATGGACATATTCTCATTGAGACTTGAAAAATTTGTAGCATCAAGTTGGAGCTGCCAAAACATTTCTCTGTGAAGTAATTGATTCTGCCAATCACATGAATACATTGCAGAATCAACTTGTTTACGCACCATAAACTTGGCTAGTGCGCTCATGTTGGCATTCCTGGTAATACTATACCAATGCTGGTAGATTCTTTTGTTCATCGCATTCTTCATTTAGCTAACATAAAAGGCAGAACATGAGTCTCATCTAGCCAGATAAACAACCCTGTCCATTAAACAATTATATTTTCCACATGGGGTTCATGCTCAAAATTTTTTCAGTAAGGACACCTTCAAAGTTAGTTTCAATGAAGGGGCACTGGTGGCAATGGCCACATTCAGATGTCTGAAAACAATTATTGTTGTATTCTTTGAATGGTCTCTCTACGATGCTCTTAATGCTGGGTTTGTTTTTGAAGGTAAAACTGGGAGGCTCTTCAAATAAATCTTTCAGTTCATCATCACACTGTAAAAGGGACTAGGCTTTGTAAAAAAACTTTTCCAAATATCAACCCCATCAAGGGAATAATGTACTACCATATTAGAATAAGAAGTTACATACCTACCATAACGTTCCATGTTAGTTGTTTTCATCTTGCCTTCTTTCTTGCTGTTTGGGATTGGAGCCGATCCTCGGCTCCGACTCGGCCATCTTCAATAGCTCGAGAGCTGTTTACTGGCTCGAGGCTACCCCTTATCCCATGATGCCTAGCAATAGCTACCCAGATCTCATTTGAAATAGCTAATCCAGACATAATAAGAAAGAAACCAGTTATCAAAAAACTGGTTGTTCCATGCATTCTAATATCTAGAATAGGTTAGGAAGACCTGGCCAGAAGAATAACAATAAAAGAATACTAAGCCAGTAAAAAAAAGGGACTCCTCTCGATCCACTAGGATGGGGGACGGAGGGAGGGACGCAAGAAAGAAGGCGAGATGAAGACAACTAACATGGAACGTTATTGGTAGGTACATAACTTCTTAATGTTGTCTATCTTGCCTTCATTCTTGCTGTTTGGGACTGCGCCCTAGTTCCTAACAACCTGGGTGGCTCAGTGGAACAGACTCTTCAGAACAGTGGTACCAAAGTCAGCTCTGCTCCGGGAGACCATATCCACCTTGTAATGAGAAATACAGGTATGAGGGTTTGCCCACGTGGCAGCTGCACAGATGGAATCCATGGGCAACCTAGACTGAAAGGCTACGGAGGTGGCTAATGCCCTAGTAGAATGATCCTTCGGTTTAATTGGTAACTCTTTGTTCCTTAACTGGTAAATAAAAGTAATAGTGTGGGGCAGCCATCTGGATAAGGTCACCTTGGAAACTGGGAGACCTTGTTTGTTTAAGGCATAAGAAAGGAATAATTGGTCTGACTTTCTTATTTCTTTAGTTCTATGTAGATGAAAACACAATTGTCTATAAACGTTCAGTTGGTGAAGTTTGTACTCCGCCTTGTTGCTATGATTTGGGAAGAACACTGGGAGATCTATAGATTGGTTTAAATTATTTTCTGAGCAGACTTTAGAAAGAAACAAAGGATTAGTCCTCAGAGCAACTCTGTCCTTGTGAACACCAGGTAGGGAGGACGAACACATAGTGGTTGAAGTTCTGAGACACGCCTAGCTGAAGTGACAGCTACCAGAAAGAGTGTCTTCCAAGATAGAAACTTGATGGAGCAGGATTGCTGGTTCAAAAGGGGGCAGAATTAAGGAAGTTAGGACTAAATTAAGGTCCCAAGGAGGAGGGGGATCTCTCACTGGAGGTTTAAGAAGAGACGCTCCTCTCAAAAAAGCTTTACAGAGCTTATGAGACATAATGTTAGAATTTGACAAACCAATATGAAAATTAGAAATGGCTGCTAATTGTAGCGGAAGTGGCCCCGGAGTGAAACAGTTGTGCTAGGAATTCCAGAATTTCGTGGACTGGGGCTGAGAAGGGATTCACATTCCTAGACTCTGCCCAATACGAAAAACGTTTCCATTTGCTAGCATAAGTTTTTCTTGTTGTAGACTTATGAGAGGAGATGATGATCTCCCGGACTGCTGGGGAAATGCTGGGAAGCCTGGCTAAGGTTGGAAGTGGAGCAACCAAGCTGTGAGCTGGAGAGTTTGGAGGGATTGATGTAACCCGTCTGATTGATGAATCAGGAGATCTGGAATTGGGTCCAGAGTCCAGGGCTGATTGAGAAGGTAATGGTGCAGGAATTGAAACTATATCTGTCGAGGCCAGTATTGGGCAATGAGGATCATTTTGCAACCCAACGATTTTGCTTTCTGTATGAGTTTTGGTATCAGGGGAAATGGAGGAAAAGCATAAAGAAGACCCTGAGGCCAATCGTGGACTAGAGCGTCTCTGGGTATGTGACCTGGAAGCGGAAGAAGGGAGAAGTAGTTGCTGCATTTGCTGTTGAAGGGGGTGACAAAAAGATCGCAGCAAGGCTGTCCCGATTTGCAGAAAATAAGATCCGCAACTTCCTGATTCAGAGACCACTCGTGAGGCATGAGGATAGCTCTGCTGAGCCTGTCCGCTATGACGTTGGATCTCCCAGGGATGTGCGCCGCAATCAGAAAACGTTGGGAGGAAATAGTGCTTCTCGACACAGGGGGTAGGATCTGGTTCCGCCCTGCTTGTTTAAGTACCACACCACTGACATGTTGTCTGTTTGAACTGCAATGGTCCCGGAAGGAAGAGAGTCTTGAAGAGCTTGCAATGCTAGCAGCACAGCTCTCATTTCTAGGACATTTATGTGCAGATGGTACTCGTGAGGTTGCCAAGTGCCTTGGACTGTCCTGCCCAGATAATTCCACCCCCGCCCAACCTATCAGGGAGGCGTCTGTCATCACTGTGGCTACCGGAAGTGGTTGTATGAAAGGTCTGCCCTGAGTAACTAGTGGGGAGACCATCCACCAAGAAAGGTGTCTTTTGCATGCCTCCGTGATCAGGATCATGTGAGACATGGGTAGCTCTTGGAAAGACCACTGCATGAAAAGAAGCCACTGAAGAATTCTCATGTGGAAGCCCGCTAGTGGGCGTAGAAGAATGGCAGCTGCCATTGAGCCCAGAGTTTGAAGGACATACCTGACTTGGATCCTTTTGCTCTGCATTAGGATTTGCACTTGTTGATGAATTGTGGACACTCTTTCTAGTGGCAACCTTGCGAACATATCCTTTGTGTTTAAGTCTGCTCCTATGTAGGTGATAGACTGACAGGGCAACAAGGCAGATTTTTCGAAATTTATTGTAATACCTAGCTGGGTGCAGGATGTGATTGTATAATCCCGCACTTGTAGGAGTTGATGCCTGGTGGTAGCAGTGAGGAGCCAGTCATCTAGATATGGAAATACCTGGAATCCTTGACCACTGCCATAGATTTGGTGAACACCCTGTGGGGCTGTGGTGAGACCAAAGAGCAGAGCTCTGAACTGGTAATGACTGGCCCCAGCCCAAAAGTGAAGAAATCTCCTGGAGCATCTGTCCCATCTTGATATGGTAGTACGCATCCTGAAGATCTATCGAGCACATCCAATTGTCCGGACCCAGGAAGGGTAGAATGGACTGTAGCGTGACCATCCGAAACTTTGTTCTTTGTACAAATTTGTTTAGTCTGCTGATATCCAGAATCAGTCTCCAGTCCCCTGTCTTTTTTGGTACCAAAAAAAACCTTGAGTAAGTTCTGGATCCGTGCTGGTCTGTGGGGACTTCCTGGATGGCTCTTTTTCTAGCAGTTTTGAAACTTCTATTACTGCTTGCTCCTTCAGATTGGATGGAACATCTGAAGGGTCTTCTTTGACTGCAAGGGGGATTGATGGAAGGGAATTTTGTAACCTCCGGATATAATGGACCATACCCATCTGTCTCTTGTTAAATTTTGCCAGGCTTTTGGGTACAGTGAAAGTCTTTCCCTGACTGCCTCCAGAGGTGAGCAGTCGGGCAACCCTTCAGGGATGCTGGAAGGGCTCAGAGAAAGATTCTCTGTTGCCCTGGTTCTGCCGACCCCCTCTGCCACGAGGGTGGAATCTATTATTATTGCTTCCCCCTCTGCCTCTGGAGGAAAAATCACTACGTGTGTCAGGTAAGGCTCCCTGAGATTTATGGAACCACATATTCCCATTCTTCTGACCCTTGGGGTAAGGTCTAGAGGGAGTGGAAAAATGGATTCCCATGGCAGAGAGAGTCTTGCCTTCTTGCTCACACCTAGTCAATGTGTCTTTCACCTGTGGCACAAAGAGAAATGAGCCATCAAAGGGGGTACTGGTGAAGGATGTTCGAAAGGGTTTCGCAAAGTGACACAGTCGCATCCACGCATGCCTCCTAAGGGCTACACCCATGCCCACGGCTCTACTTGCTCCATCGGCTGCATAGGAAATGAGTCTCATGGAGGAGTTAACTACAGAATTAAGCGTCACTAGCTGGGAAGCTACTTTGGCTTGTGTTCCCTCAGCTGTAGGATCTTGAAGGGTATCTCCAAGCTCTTTAAGGAGATCCGTTTGAAATAGAGTAAAATGACAGATAGTTCAGTGAACTCATGGAGAAGGTCGCTGAAGCAAACATTCACTTTCCGTACCTGTCCAATGTTCTAGACTCCTTGTTAGGGGGATGAACAGATGAAGAGGTCTCCGCTAACTCTTTTTTGGTGGCTGCTGCTACCACTATGGCATCAACGGGCACACCTTTAGAAAGGAATTGCTTATCCTGGGGAGCTATAATAAATTTACCAGGTCTCCTCGGAGTTGGTTCCACTGTGTCCGGAGCTGACCAAGCCTTTCAAGCCACTACGGACATAAGTGGGTCGAAAAGCGGAGAAACCCAGGAGGTGGAAGGTCGGGAACCGAAAGCATCCAGGAATACATTCTCATCCTCGGTAGGGACTAAGGGATTCCAGTTCCCCCTCTGCCTAAGCATTTCCAGTATGCCAGAGAAGGACACATCTTCAGAGGGGGATCTTGGGGACCCTTCCGATTCATCTAAGTCTGTATCAGAAGTGGCAGACTCAGGGGAGTCAATGTGCTTCCTCTTGCACTTCTTCCGAGGGGGCTCCTCTGAGTGATCAGGGGAGGCCTCGGAAGAGGAGGAAACACCCAATGGGGTGTCCTGGAGCATCGGTTCCCTACGCTTGGGGTCTGGAGGAGGAGTAGAGGTTGATCAGGCACTACAGGGGATGGAGACGGTGGGGCTGGTAGTGGAGTTGACTCAGGGGACAGCACACTCCGCAAGACCTCAAAGGCGTCCCTGCCTCGAGGAAGAGAAAGCTCCGGTTCAGAAGAAATAGGAATCTTTCTCCGCGCCGAGGGGGATGGCTCCGGGGCCGATGTTGGAGCCGACCTCACCTACGTCGATGCTCCGAGAGGGGGAATGGGGTAGGACAAGGGTCCGATGCCACTCGCCCCCTCAGAGCCGATGAGGGAGCCCCGGCATCCAGATCCCTCAATCGAAGGTACCATCGAGGTAATCGGAGCCGACGTCGGAACCAAAGGAGATATGGTTATCGGAGCAGATGGTTCCACTACTCGAACCCCAACGAACTCCGGCTCCGAGCTCAATGGAGTCGGAGGAGGAAAAGAAAGGGAGGTGGATGGAGCAGATACCTGTTGAGGAGGGCTAGACAACATTTTAGCTAGTGCCTGTGATTTTAGCAACCTACTTACTACTCTCTCCACATCATGATCGGACAGCCTAGAGGATCGAGAGGAGTGTGAAGAACGGTGGCTACGTTCACTTTGCAATAATGGAGAGCCAGGAGCCGAATGAACTAACTCTAATGAAGGGGACCCCAGCCTTTTATGGCTCCGAGATGGCTCCAAAACATCCGATGGAGCCGAATGAGGGGTTGTCTTGTCGGTGCCAGCCGGAACCGACATACTCAGTAAATCCTGTACTGGAGTCGGCTCCGAAGGTGGAGCCGATGGTTTAGAGGATTTTGGGGATTTCACTGGCTGTGAACTCTTTGCCGGTGAATCCTGAGGTTTTAACAGACCCCTAAGGATCAATTTGTTCTTCCGTTCCTGCAGGAGTCTTGGACTAAAGGCATGGCAGATGGAACAAGAGTCCTGCAGGTGAACAGCGTCCAAACAATAAACGGAACTAGTGTGCCTGTCTGTCAGAGACATTTTCTGACAGCACGAGTCACACTTTTTAAATCCAGATACTTTAGCTTCTTTAGACATATCAACCACAAAAAAAACAAGCACCAGAAAAGAAACACAGTTAGAAAAAAATTCTACTCTAGTCAAAGTACAACAGATTATGTAAATATATATAAAACAAACTCCCTTTTTTTTTTTATGAACGATAGCAAAAAAACAGAAGGAAAGGAGAGCCTCTAAGTTAAACGGCTGTCCTTAGGAAGGGAGTGGGGGAGGGGAGAACTCTCTAACTTAAACGAGTTCTAGTAAAAGGGACTATAAAAGAACAAGGTACTCAACAACAAACACTAGTAAATAAAACTAAGAAAGGTAATTTATCTAATAGTTTTATGGAGTATAAGAATATATTTCTACACAAAAATTTTGAAAATACAAGCCTGAGTCAGAAAACGACACACCTCGCAGCTGAAGTGGCAAATGAGATCTGGGGAGCTATCGCTAGGCATCATGGGATAAGGGGTAGCCCCGAGTCAGTAAACAGCTCTTGAGCTATTGAAGATGGCCGAGTCGGAAACGAGGATTGGCTCCGATCCCAAACAGCAAGAATGAAGGAGTGATAGACAACTTAACAGCAAACATTGTAGCTCAAATCAAACCTTTTGGCCACTTCACTTGTGTTAGTTTTATGTTGCTCCAAGCCCTTCTTGATAGCTGGAGCATATTTTCCATCCCTTTCAAGTAAGACTTGGTTGTAAAAGTCATCTATCATAGAAACAGGGTAACCGCTGTCAAGGAACATAGATTTTAAATTGTTACAAGTGTGCTTTCCACATTGGCCCTACCTGAAGGGATGAAGTTAAAACCCTTCAGAAATAAGCTGTGATGCTCTGGCCTGATGTTTAAGTCTGTGGCTATGAAATATTGTTCCACGAATGTTTGTTGCAACTGGAAACTACCTCTTCATTTCTAACGTTTACCTACAAATTGAACACTGACTATCAATTTTCTGGACATGGAGATCACTAAGGGCATGGAGGGGGTATTTGCGACTTCAATTTACAGAAAAAAAGAAGTTATGTCTTACCATAACGTTCCATCTGTGTTGTAGATCTTTATTCATTCATTACTGTTAGGACTTCAGTACCGTCCTTGGAACTGACACAGCCGTTACCAAGCTAAGACCTACCCATAATGCCCCTCTCATAGTCTCTTCAGATCGAGTTTGCCCACCCCTATAGTATAAAAATAATAAAAGAGACAGTAGGAGGCTCTGTCTGAGCAAATACCTTAACTAAGGAAATCCTAAAGCTCGCCAGGAGTTCAGGAAGAGGGAATGAGGGCGGGAAGTAATGAATGAATAAAGATCTACAACACAGATGGAACATTACAAGACATAACTTCTATATCTGATGTTGTAAATATTTATTCATTCCTTACTGTTAGGACTGGGTGCCCAGCTACTTGAGTCCTGGGTGGCCCTGAGGAAGGATATTCCTGAGCACCATAGAACCAAAAGATGCTCGCACCCTGGAGGCCAGTTCCAATTTGTAATGAGTAATAAAGGTATGAGGTCTTGCCCAAGTGGCTGCTGTGCAGATATCATCCATACAGGATCTGGAATGAAAAGCCACTGAAATAGCCATCGATCTAGTCGAATAAGCCTTTATTTTTGGAAGGTAAAGGCACTTTATTCTGATGGTAGATAAAGGTAATGGTGTTTCTAAGCCAAGAAGAGTCATTTTGGAGACAGGCCTACCCAATCTGGGTCCTGCATAGGCCACAAACAATTAATACGTTTTTCTGAAAGATTTAGTTCTGCTCAAGTAAAACAAAGTCGCCCATGAACATCAAGGGTATGCAAAAGATATTCCCCTCTATTTGAATGCTGAGGGAAGAAAACCAGCAGGCCAACAGATTGGTTTACTGAAAACCCAGAAATGACCTTGGGCAAAAAGGATAGGTCAGTATGTAGGGACACACTTTCCCTATGAAAAATCAAGTAAGGTCTCTTGACACTCAAGGCCTGCAACTCAGATACTCTTCTCGCTGAGGTAAGGGCTACTAGAAGTAGAGTCTTCCAGGACAAAAATTTCATATCACATGAATTAGAAGGTTCGAAAGGAGGGCTTGTTAATGACTGAAGCACCAAAGTCAAGTCCCAAGGTTCTATATGGGGCTTGATAGGAGGTTTAACATGTAATACTCCTTTCAAGAAGGTTTTGCACAGATGGTGTGACATAACAGAAGCATTATTAAATCCATTGTGAAAGCTTGCGATAGCTGCTAAATGCACAGTGATTGTTGATGCTGAGGTTCCTGCATGTAATAGGGCAGTCGGGTATGCTAGAATCTTCTGAATAGGCATGGAGTAGGGGTCCATGTTATGATCTTTAGCCCATGTAGAGAACCTAGCCCACTTACTATAATAAATTTTCCTGGTGGAAGGTTTGTGTGAAGTCAGAAGAATGTCACGAACAGGAGATGAAATATCAGGTAGCCTGGCAATCATCGGAAGTGGAGAAACCAAGCTGTGAGCTTGAGGCTGTGAAGATTGGAGTGAACCAGTCCCTGAGGGTGAGATAGCAGACCTTGGGATTGATCTAGGATCCACGAGCTGTGAATCAGATGAGGCCATAGGAACGGGAACTAGACCTGACAGGGCCAATAAAGGGCAAAGTGGATCACTTTGCTTCTCAACCTTCAAGCTTTCTGCATGAATTTCAGGATGAGGGGAAACAGGGGAAGGGCATACAGCAGACCTGGAGGCCAATCGTACATCAGAGCATCCCTCGGTGACCTCCCCTGAGGGGGGGATCAGGGCAAAGTAGCTTCTGCATTTGTTGTATAGGGGGGGAAGCAAAAAGGTCACAGCAAGGCCTGCCCCAACAGCGGAAGAGTTGATCCGCTATTATAGGACTGAGGGACCACTTGGGAGGCACCAGAATGTTCCTGCTCAGACTGTCTGCAATAAGGATGGAACTCCCGGGAATGTGCGTTGCTATAAGAAAGCGGTTGGAAGCTATCGCCCAGTGCCAAATTCTCATGGCCTCTTGACACAGGGGGTAAGACCTGGTTCCGCCTTGTTTGTTGATGTACCAGATGACTGATATGTTGTCCATTTGAATTGGAATAGTCCCAGAAGGGATGTGTGGAACTCTTGCAACGCTAAGAGAACTGCCCTCAATTCCAGGACATTTATGTGGAAATTGGCCTCCACAGGGGACCAGGTGCCTTGGACTGTCTTTCCCTGGAAATACCCCCCCTCCCCCCACCCCTAGCAGGGAAGCATCCATGGTCACCATGGCCCTGGGCTGGGGAAGACAAAATGGTCGGCACCAAAGATTTGATTCTGGCTTCATCCACCAAAACATTTCTTTCTTGCAAAGGTTTGTAAGGCATATCATGCAGTCGAGTGGGTGGGTTAAGAACGACCATTGTGATGAAAGGAACCATTGTACTAGTCTCATGTGCAACCTCGTCAGTAGAACTAAGGTAATGGTTGCTGCCACAGATCCCAATAGCTGTAGTACATGGTGTGCTGGTACAAATGTTGGTGGGAGGAGGACTTGAATACGGCTTCTTATTTTTGAGAGCCTGTGAAGAGGAAGGGAAGCTTGACAGGATGTTGTGTCAAAGATCGATCCAATGAATTCCAGTACTCTTGTTGGGGACATTTGAGATTTGTCCATGTTGATCGTGATACCTAAGTGAAGAGCAAGGCCTTGAGTGTAAGAAAGGCTGTGAATGAGAAGATTCCTGGTCGTGGCAGTAAGGAGCCAATCGTCTAAGCATGAAAACACCTGGAATCCTTGTAGTCGGAGATGCGCTACTATGACTGCCATACATATGGTGAACGCTCTGGGGGCTGTCGAGAGACTGAAGGACAGTACCCTGAACTGATAGTGACCATCTCTCAGCCGGAAGCAGAGAAACCTCCGGGAGTATTTGTCATTCTTTATGTGGTAATACACATCTTGGAGGTCTATACAGCACATCTAGCTGTCTTTCCCAAGAAAGGGGAGGATGACCTGTATCGTGACCATCCGAAATTTTTGAGGTTTTATGAATTTGTTTAGTAAGCTGAGATCCAGGATTGGTCTCCAGTCCCTTGCCTTTTTTGGCACTAAAAAGAACCTCGAGAAAAAACGGATCCTCTCTGGTCTGGTGGGACTGGCTGGATGACTCTTTTAACTAGCAGCTATTCAATTTCAAAGACTGCTGCCTCCCTCTGACTGGGTGGAATTGGGGATTCGTTTGACGGGTCTGGGAGTAAGATCGAATGGGATATGGTAGCCTCTGGATATTATTCTCTGCACCCATGCATCTGTAGTTATGAGTTGCCAGGCCTGTAGGTGCAGAGAAAAATCGATCCCCGACTGCTTCCAGAGGTAAGCAATCGGGCCGCTGTTCAGGAGCGCTGGGTAGGGTCGGCCAGAGAAGGAATCTCTAGCGCCCTGGATGCGCGGACCCCCTCTGCCCTGAAAGGGGCATCTTCCGGATGAGTTGCCCCATCTGCCTCGGGGTGATTGCTCACCACGAGTGGCACGAAAAGATCCTTGGGACTTCTTGAACCACAGTTTTCCTCCCCTCTGGTTCCTGGAATAGGATCTCTGGGGGGTGTGGAAAAACGTATGCCCACAGCAGACAAGGTCTTCCCATCCTTCTCACTCCAAGATAGTGTCTCTCTTACTTTGGGACCAAAAAGGGAAGATTCTTCAACAGGCGCATTGACAAAGGAAGATTTAAAGGGGTCCGTGAAATCACACAAATGCATCCAAGCATGCCATCTCATGACGATGTCTGGTGCGGCTGCTCGAGCTGCCCCCTCGGTGGTGTGAGACATCCAGCACATCGAGGAGTTCGAGATGGATTCCAGAGTAGGTAGCTGAAAGGCAACAGTGTCATGCACCTCATCAGGCAGTATCCCCGCCAAAGAGGCAGACATTTCTGATATTAGGTCTCTTTGGAGGCAAGTAAAGTGCACCAGATAGTTCAGCGATCGAATGGCAAAGGTCACTGAAGTGTAGGCCCACTTCCCCAGTCTGTCCACAGCCCGAGACTCCCTGTTTGGGGGATGGACAGTGGAACTATACTCTGCAGTTCCCTCTTGGTGGCCACCGCCATGACCATGGAATCAACTACTGGCTACTTGGACCAATTGGCCTGGTCTTCGGGGGTGGATAAAATTTTATCCAGCCTCCGGGGGACAGGTTCTATGTTGTACAGGGCCTTTCAGGCACACTGTACAATCAGCTTAACAAGCTCATCCGCAGGTGGGGTCACCCAGGAAGTAGATGGCTGAGCACAGAATGTCTGCAAATACACTGATTCCTTCAAAGGGTTAGAGGACTTCCAGTCTCCCCTCTGTCTGAGGATCTCGAGAAAGTCTCCAAATGAGATGTCTTCTGGGGGAGACCGTAGGGACCCTTTCTCCCTCATCGCAATTGGTATCCCCAGTGATGGATTCCTCAGGGGAATTGAGGTGCTTCCTCTTGCACCGTTTCTTCCCGGGTCGCTTTGCAGTGGGATCTTCTAAGGAGGACTCCGGAGAAAGGGTTAAGTTCTTTTGTCAGCCAGTAAGCAGCTCTCGAGCTTTTGAAGATGGCCGAGGATCGGCTCCGAACCCCAACCAGCAAGAATGAAGGCGAGATAGACAACTTAACATTAAATAATATATTTAAAACAAATAAATAATTCTATTTGCTGGAGATGTAAGACAACTTAAAGCAGATTGTAGTTAATATATCTATTCAGATGTAATACAAATGAAAAATATGAGGAATTCAGAAACTTTCTCAAAAGCTTGTGGTCTGAAAAATTTATATCTGAATCTTTGATTTAAATGGATGCTCCCATTTATGTACAAACAGTACCTAAATAATTTGCTTTGTCATGGACTTTATTAGCAATAGCTACAAAAGTAATCACTTTGAATTGGAAAAAGGAGTCTACACCTAGTTTTAATATATTCATAAACTTAGTCACTAAAGTATGTCAGAGGAAAATTAACGTGAAAAAAGAAAAAAAAAGTGAAAACTGGCTAAAATTAGGTCAATTATTAGATCAATATAACTCTTAACCAATTACTAATTGTGACTTATTGTATATATACATTTGCCTGATACTGTAAATATTGTACATACTGTAATTTGTGGTTGATGATTTGAAAATAAGAATTTATTTAAAAAAAGTTTAGAGTTCTGAGACTTTGTCTAGCTCAGAAAACCAACAGCAAGATCAGGGTCTTCCAAGAGAGGAACTGAATAGGGGATAAGGCAGCTGGTTCAAATTGGGGCAACATTAATTTCAGCAGTACATACCTGAGATTACAGTGTGGAGCTATCTTCTTTCTAAGAAGTCTGAGATGTATGACTACCCTCAAGAAATGTTTAACTGAAGCTCTAGAATATGGGAGGTCCATTAAGCAGCCAGGCTGAAATATCAGAAGCAAGCACTTTTATAGTTATGTAAACTATAGCAGATTTGAAAGGGTCTGACAGACATTCAAGGAGCAATGCCACTCTAGCCTTTTTAAGGCTAAAATCCTGGACTAGCACCAAAAAGAGAATCTCTTCCACTTTGGTAGGCAAAATGTTCTTGTAGTAGGTTTAATATCCCCATTGCTATTATTTAGCATGCCCTCTGAAAATGTGTGCCTACCTGGGATTAGAGCAAGATCACCCAGGTTCTCAGGCTTAGTTTATTCAAACTGGGGTGCAGCAGGGACCCACCACTGTTGTGACAGTAAAGCAGCTCACTGAGCCAATACCTTGTGTTTTTCTCTTTGCCAGACTGTACAGAAGAGGGAACCCATGGTGTCTGGCCAAAAAGGGGCTATGAGAATTATTTCTGGCTTCTCCTTCATTTCTGTCAGTAACCTGGGGATCGAGGGGAGGGGAAAGCATACAGAAACTGACATGTCAAGTTGAAGGAGAAATATCTGGCTGAATCATAGCTGATCCCTCTGGAGGTTATGCTCTGCAGGGCCCCAGGCTTCTTCCTGGATTATCATTGCTTTACAAACTTTTTTCCCCCCATACCATACCTGGTGGACTTCTTTCTGGGGTTGGAAGATCAAGTCTTGGTAGAAAACATTCTGGGATATCTAGGCACTAACTGGCATAATGGTTAAGGTTTTCACCTCCCATACACAGGGTACAAAGTTCAAGCCTGACATCTGGCCAATGCTGCTTGGAGTCTACATGTTCTCCCTTTGTCTCTGTGGGGTTCTTTCCCCTTCCAAAAGCATGCTGAGTGCTTCCAACTCAAACTCACCAATGAATGGAGCTGTGGGCAGCAGCACCAACTCTACATGGTGCCTTACAGGGGGAAGAGTTGTATAGACCAACTGCTTTGGGCTTCTGCTGTGGTGCACAGTATCCTCAAGATAGGAGAACATAGATCACAGACTGCATGCAGTAACAGAGCTATCCACTAGGTGATATGGTCATGTTGACTAATGTCACAAAATACGCATGGGTATTTGCCATTGATAAGTGGGATGAAGACCTGGCCTACTCCGACCCATGCCAGGGACTCACGGTAATGGTGGCAGGGGTGTTTTTGCCACTACTGGCCAGTGTGTGCCTGCCATAAAGCAGAGAAGCCCAGTGTGTGCCTGCCATAAAGCACAGAAGCCATAGGTCAATAAGTTACTGGCCAGCTGGTGTCCAGTTGCCTAGCCTGCGTTAGCTGGGATAGCTCTGCTGAGCAAAAACTGGACATAAAACCAATCAACCTGCCAAACATGAACTAAGAATTGCTGCAATCAATGTAGGTTCACTGTCAAGACACATCTTGATTGTGGATGACATGATGGTACGGAGGAGGATGGACATCCTATGAATCTACGAGACAAGAGGGAAGGGCAGTGCAGCAAAGATATTTGGCTTAGTATCAAGAGTCCATTACTCAGGAGGAGTACAGGCTAGAAATGGTGTGGGAATTGTAGTGAGAGAGAGAGGGGCTTCAGAAGGCAGTGAGGGGTATCATCAGAATTAGTGACAGACTATCCAGTGTAATGATAGGGCAGTATTCATAATCTCAGCCTATGCCCTACAGCAGGGTTGTGATAGTGAGGGAAAGGGTGTATTTATACAGTAGTTGCAGGACTTACTAGACAAAGCAGGACAACATGAATTGGTGCTGATATGGGTGATGAATGCACATACAGGGACAAAGAGAACAGGATGCAAGGGCTGCCTGGGTCTACATGGGAGGGGAAACAGGAATAAAGAAGGAGAGGACATTCTAGACTTCTGTCTGCAAATAGCTTGATAGTAGCCAACACATGGCAGAGAATGAGAGAGGCAGTCAGAAGATAACATACAACAGTAGCCAACATGCAACTCTGGTAGATTTCCTTCTAGTAAGGAAAGGGCATTTGGTGTAGAATCGGTGATTGCAAAGTCATCCTCAGCAAAACACTTAGCCCACAGAATAAACAATTGGTTGCCACAATCAGCTACAAGCATTAGTCAAAGACTCTTAAGGTCAACAGAGATCAGGCTGAAGACCTGGATACTGACTGGAGAGAAAGTACAACAGTTCCAGGAATTACTCAGGGCTCTAGCAACCTAAGAAGAGGAGGAAATAGGTGTAGTTGAAGAAGAACGTCAGCTCTTCAAAACAGCATGTGTGAGGACTACACAACAGATATGTGGCTGAGTCAGGTATGGAAATAAGGTACACAAGGATAGCTGCTGTTGGTGGAATTCAGAAGTCCAAGAAGTCATCAAAAGAAAGGAGAAGTGCAGGAAAAAAGTTGGAGATAGAAAAGATGGACCAGACTAGGTAGTATACTGATTGGCTAACAAAGAAACTAAGAAGAACGTCGCAATACCAAAGAGCAGGGCATAGCAGGCACTTTATCAGCTTCTGGAAAGTGACCCAGTAAGTGGCACAAAGAAAATATATCAGGTTACAAGACAGACAGAAAGATGAAGAGGATGGTCAGACACTCTTCATAAGGGATGCCAGCAACAACCTGCTCACCAGTCCACAGAACATTAAAGGCAAATGGGAGTACTTCCTGCCCCTTCTGAATAAAGAAAACTTGAGGAAAAACTGTACTGCTCCGGGCATAGCCTATGATGAGAGAAGAGGAGGAGCCTATCCTAGAAGAAGTAAGAACAGTGCTAAGGAAAATTAAATCAGAGAATGCAGCAGGCTCAGATGAGGTCACAGCAGATATGATAAAGATGCTGGGTGAGATAGGAGAGAAATGGCTCCTGAGGATACTCATAGCAATGTGGAGAGAAAGGCATATCCCAGATGACTGGAAAATAAGCATACTTGTGCTAGTGTACAAGAACAAAAGGGACATTGACAACTGTGGGCAGTAGAGAGGTATCAACCTCCTGTCACACTGCATGAAACTTCTGGGCAGGGTGACTGATAAACGGACATGCAAAGTAGTAGAAAATAAGATGAGAGATGAGCATTTCGGATTCAGATCAGGATGCAGCACAACTGACCAAATGTTTGCAGTCAGCCAGATAGTTAAGAAGAAGTTGGAGATGAGGAAAGAGTCCAACTGGGCATTCCTAGAGTTGGAGAAAGCATATGGGAAGGTCCCAAGAAAGCAATTTGGGCAGTCCTGCAGTGATTTGAAGTCCAAGAAACATTGGTAGAATTAGTGTAGGCTATGTACAAGGACCCAATGCCACAAGCAGAAACTGTGTTAGGTCTGGTCTCACACTGGGGTTCCCAGGGGGAGTAGGTCTGCACCAGTGTTCATCTCTGAGCCCACTGCTGTTCAAACTGATGATGGACTACATTAGCAAACAGGTCAGAGGGGACAGATTAGCAAACAGGTCAGAGGGGACAGATTCACAAAGTTGATGTATGCAAATGTTGTGGCATTACAGGTGGACTCTGAGGAAGAATTTAGCAGGGGATTGGGGAGTGGAATGCAAAACTGAAGGCACATGGGATGAAAATAAGTACATTTAAGACTGCGGTAATGGCAACAAATTGGGGAAATCAGAAAAAAAGATGAGAATTGAGATAAAAAGGGAAGAAAGTGGAACAGGTTAATATCTTCAAGTATCTGGGAGGAGTGGATGAGAAGGGAAGTCTGAATGAAAACAGCAAATCTAGAATCAGAGGGGCTGCAGCCAAATGGCATAGAGTCAGGTGTAGTGTATGACAGAAGAATGTTAAAGAAGATGAAAAGTAACATGTACAAAACAGTGGTGCAACCAGTATTACTGTATGGCACAGAAACCTGGATAGTAAAAGGCAGTACAGTTGAGAAAGCTAGAGGTGATGGAAATTAGGTACCCGAGAAGGATGTCAGGATGCACACGTGGGGCAGGCGAAGAAATGGGGACATGGCAGCAGAAGCCAAAGTAGCTACTACTGCAGAAAAAATTCAAAGAGAACAGATTACAGTGGTTTGGGCACATGTGCAGAAAAGCAGAAGACAATCTGGTGAAAAAGATTTGGGACAGACAAGAGGAATGTAAAGGGAAACAAGGACATTTATGCAAAGAGGTGGGTGGATTGTGTGAGAGAAGATCTGTGACAGATATGAGTATCGAATAAGACAGGAGTGTGGCATTGAATCGAGAGAGATGGTGACAGTTAACACAACACCTTGACCCCATGTAGAAATGGGAAAAATGGGGGTTGAAAATGATGATAAAGATGATGTTGATCTAGGCAGAAAAATTTGAAATATCTGTCTGTACTTCTTCCATCTTCCACCAGTTTCTTATTTTTTTCATGAGCTGGGGGCTGAAAAGAAGATCCTTACCTAATGCGGCATTGAGGATCTCTGTTTTTACATTGTCTGATGGGCATGATCTTCAGCCAGGCATATCTCTTAATGATGGGCTCTGTAGTTGCTGCCCTACATGATCCATCAACAGCATCATAGCTACATTTTTACAGAGCTTAGCAACTTGGATAGATGAGCCACAAGTCAAGTAGCTGTTATCTCAGGCCTTTATTTTCCATCCCTTCTACCTTAGTCATTTGCTCCAACATGATTTGCTGATAAAAAGCATGTGAGACTGGATTAAAGCCCTAAAGGAAAGGGTAGCACAGCAGTGCATACTTTCTTATTAAATCTACCTCCTTTGTCATTTGGCATATGGTTTCTGATAGGAACAGAGACTGCACCTTTACCAGAATCTAGTGACACTGCATTTGGATCAAAATTTGGGTGAATCCTTGTCATTGTGAAAACAGTCAGGCTTCCTAGCATCAAGTGGAAGGGAGTCAGACTATAAAGATGCATTTTAGAACAGATATTTGAGGATATCTAGAACTGTTGGAACGGCTATTAGTCTAGGTTTAACGAGGCTTCATATCTCTGTTGAGCTTCAGAGTTTCTCCTTGGATTCCCACTGGAAATCATCATTAATTCATTCTATGAAGGTTATCCAAAGGAAAAGTCCTCTGGTGGGCTAAGCAGATGACAGGGTGTCTTCAGTGACAGCTTCCAGGGGCTCTGTTGATAGAAATTTGCCCACAGAAGGTAGATCTTCAGCTGCAGAGTTAGCAGAGTCTGATTCCTCAGCAGGAAGATCCACTCTTTTTTAGTTGAAGGGATATAGAAATCAAATGAGTTTCCAAGCTCAAGCATCTTAAACTTGATGAAAGGCACGAAACTTTCCGCCAGCTGGACCAGAGAATTACAAGTTGCAGCCTAAGAGGGGGGTTGGGCTGAGGCATGTCTGGCAAGCTGAGCTGCACCCTGTTTAACTTTAGATACCTTGTGTCTCCCATAATCAGAAATGGCTGTCTTTGACTCCTTGGGCAGTGGACTGGGAACCACCACTTCAATGAAATCAGAGGGAAATTCCTCACAAAGACCCTGGGAATCCCACCTTCTACTTTCAAAATGATGATGTACGCCTCCACTGACAAAGGGTCTTTGGCTTTCAAAGGGGCCTTGGGTATAATGATTAAGGAAGGCACACCAGAAACTGAAGGTATAGGCATTGGTGAAGAAGTCGAGCCACAGGTCTTGGCCAAGAAATACTCTATTCTTAGGGATTCTAAAGGCACTTCACTTTGCACAGAGTCAACAGATCTTGGAGAAACTCAAAACGTCAGTTGAGTCCTCAGTTTTTTAATATTTCAGACTTTTCTTGGATTCCTTTTTCTTTAGAGGAGGGCCTCTACAGGCCTTGGTGTCAAAGCCACGGTGGCATGAAATTAGGCACGTACCCCTTTACTGAAAGCAAACTCCTGAAGTGATTTTTGATGATGGCAGATTATCCTCCAGTTGAACTATGCACAGTGTGGAAAGGAGTCCACATTATGCTCCGGGTTACGGTAAAACAGAAACTTGGTATGGAAGTGTTTGTGTGGAATCCTTTTTCTACACATCACATAGTTAATGAACTTATGAATAAAATCTTCAAACTAGTATTAAGATTCCAACTCAGACTATAGCTAAATAACATTCAGCACAGCAAGATCAGAACCAACTCAGACTATAGCTAAACATTATTCAAACAGCACAGCATAGCAAGATCAGAAAAAAGGACCACTGTTAGAGGTACTTGCTGGACTCCTTGGGTGAAGGCCAACTGATGGTCGCACATGTTGTGGAAAGCATTCAATGCAACAATTAATGCAGGGATATGAAATGTCCATACACACATCCTTTAAACTACACTGGTGTGCTCACATCTGTTTGGGAGGTCTAGGACTTGTGCACTGGGCAGAATGCAGCTCTGGAAGACTGGTTGAATGTGGGCTATGTGCAGGCAGGATATCCCGAGAAGTGAAGACAGTGAACACAATGATGAATACCTAACTATGCCATAGACAATCCGAGTTTGATTAGTGGCTTGGGCGATTGGGGGAGCTAGCTTTTTATTATCCAGAGAAGCATCCAAAACTTGGCTTTAATATCATCAGGCAAAGCCTGAAGGTGAAACCAAAAATAACATCTCATAAAACAATCACAGGCAGCAGCCTTGGAAGAGGCATTAGCAGCAAGATAGATGCATTTAATGGAGTAATGAGGCACCTGGGAAGTGGACCCTAGCAGGGAGAGAATTGAAGTTCTCTCTTCAGAATCAGGAAAACCAGACACAACCTTATCTGCCTGAGAAAGTACAACTAAGACATATCTGATCATATGTGTTTGATAATTAATAGCCCTAAAATACAAGGTGGTAGCACTGTACACCTTCTTACCCAATCTCTACACAGCTCCACTATCCTTATCTGAAGGAAGGAGCTTAGACAGCTGAAACCACAAAAGAATCAATAGAAGGACATGAACAAAAGCTTGCAGTCTCCAGGTGCCTTGTAGAACCTCTCAGGTTTCTTAGGGGCAGGGGACTGAGAGTCCGGAGCAAAGTACAAAAAAAAAAGGTGCCCAAGAGAGCTGCCAATACAGAAGGAACTGCAGGTGGTTTAGGTGACTCCATTTGAAAAAACTCATTGTATCTGTTTTTGGATGTCAGAGAACTGGGAACAATCCCATGTGAGCTACAGTATCCCCACAAGATAATTCTTCAAAAGGGGAAAACTGGGATCAGAGAGTCTTCTTTCATTGAATGGTAATCTAGAGGAGAAGGAATTTGAGAGGAGTAAGCTAAGGATTCCTTTCCAGAATCCAAATCCTCATCTGAAGAATCTGGTTCTCCTGCCCTCTTAACAGGAGTGGAAGACCAGTGAGGAGCAGGAAATGAGTCCCCCTGGGAAGGCTTCAATGCCATCAGAGCAATGAACAAACTTTGGGTAATATCTTGCTATTCATGTTGAGGATCTTTAGCAATTGGGGTGATATGCTTCAACTTTTGTTTTTAATTAACAGGGGATTCTGCCCTAACAACCGTCAGTAGTTTGAATCCTTGGCGAGATTCAATAAGAGTACTGGAAACCTTTTCTGGGCTAAGATTTGAGGAATTTCCCACAGCCCCTCAGAAATAATCAGTAGTGATTCTCCTCAATGTCCAGGGCAGACGTTTGTAAATCCACAGAGTACATGCAAGAACTTGGATCCATGCTGGCCTACAAAGGGGTCACAACAGATGAATCAGACGCAAGCACTGGCCGGTCTTCAGGGCTATCACTTGCTTCAAGAGAGATGTGCGGTGGAGATTGGACAGCAACAGGATCAATCCTAGATTTCTTAACTTGGTGACAACTGTCCCTTGGTATGGAATGATTCAGCCATAGCACCCCTATGCCAACAGTTTAAGATGTGGGTTCTCCAGGTATATGGACAGAGACAATAAGCGACTACAAAGTGTAATAGGGACAAACGCTCGACAGACAGTGCACTGCATATGCTTTTAATGTCTAACTGGCATTATTGTTTTTGCGCTGCTACTTCAAAGCCATTTCTATATACTACTTGTGCAGTCACTACTGTACCTAGGCCTCACTGCATACCATCACTCCTCACTTCTAGCCCCACACTCCAACCTGCATCCACTCCCTTCCAATTCTCACTATCACAGGCTCTCCTTCTACGTACTCCTGTCTCCGACCACAATCCCATGCAACTCTTACTAGCAACCATTGCTTCATTACTTACTCTCATACAGCACCCACTGTTCCATTCCTTCTTCTCCTTTAATTACCCCCCCCCATATACACACTACCACCATTCCAGCTTTGTACTCTTACTTGGTACCTCCATATCCTAAACTCCTCTCCTCTCTCTCCTTTTTTTAGGTTAACAGTAAACACCCATTGAAGCCCACAGATCTACCCTGCCTGGATCTACCTGCTGCCTAGCCCCATTTTTGTGTGTAAATAAAGTATGTCCAGTTAGAAGATACTTATTAAGCTTTTCCCTGCACTGCTGCTCCCCTGGTTGCTGCTTTTTGCACACTTCCAGATTGCTCCCTATCCTACCATCTACTCTGCTCTCCCCCTGTCCTGCCTTACTACAACTATTCTTTTTCTTGAGATCCTTGTCTACTGTGCTCCCATCCCTGACTATTATGCTGTAGTTTGACCCTTCTGAACTACTCTATCCTGCTGACCTGTGGTGGCGTCTTTACTCTGTCCTGATACCTCTCTTCCCTATTGACTTTTCAGAATATCTCTGTGCCATGCCCTACTCCCTCCTGCCTCTCCTGCTTCCACTGCTGTCAAACTTAACTGTTTCGCTGATGGTCTTTCTTGGAGTCTCTACAATTGTAGCCTCGCTCCATTCTCCTTCGCTATGCTTGGCCTCACTTTGCTCTCCTACCCTATCCCCATTCCTACCCACGCCCACTTCAATTACATGTATACTCTCCATTCCCTCCCCTTCCTGCCAACTCAGCCACTTACACACCACTTCCTGCTAAATCCACTCACCCCCTTGCTCTATCAATACTAAACTACATCACTTCCTGTTATTAAAAGTTCCTTATCCACACACCACTCCTACTACTCTCCACACAAACTAATATGCAACTTCTATACTTTACCTCTCCACTTCTCATATTTCTTTCTGCTCTAACCTCCTATCACATCAACCTTTCCCACCCATACACATACTCTCCTACCTCATGTACCCCTAAACCTCCTCCCCCTCTCACTCCTTCATAATCTCTCTACAACTTCTCCAATAACTGCTTTCATAAGCTTAATATATTACAGATCTACCCTCTCTCTTGTAAATCCAAACCAAAATTACACTATCAACTCTTATTCCTACCTCCTCATTCTTCTTTTCCTAGTAATATACTTATAGCTGGTGACATCCACCCCAATCCAGGCCCCACTCCTCTCCCCCTAGCCATTCACCCCACAAACCTTCCTCTACCTCCTCCTCTCGTCTGTCACACCCTCTCTATCCCCACTATCACCGGATTTAATCTCAAAAACACTTAGCTATTTATTCCCTAAACATATAAAGCCTCATTAACAAAATTACTGAGCTGCATACCTCCCCTCACATCTTAACCTTATCTGAAACTTGGCTAACACCACACATCACAAACAATGAAATACTCCCACCTGGTTTCAATATCTACCGCTCTGATAGAATCTCTAAAAAGGGAGGTGGCATTGCCATCCTTTACTGTGACAGCCTGAACCTCTCGCCTATCACCATCCGTACTCCAGACTTCCACCCAGCTGAACTAACCATCCTAAATTGCCATCTTAACTCTCACAAGAAATTTGCCATTGCCTCCATTTACAGTCCCCCAGTAAGAATATTCCAACCCTGGAATCTTTCTTATCCTGGTTCTCCCACAATATATCATATGAAACCCTCATCCTGGGCGATGTCAATAGTCCAAAATGACATGGGACTGTCCACTACTTAGTATCAACTTACAGGGTTTCCACCAACTTATAACTTCTCCCACCCACCTGCACAACACTTTTTCCTCCAACTCTACTATTGACTGGATACTCACTAACTCACTTAACCTTTACCACAGTCCAACTACCTTACTAAACTCCTTAAGTAACCATCTTCCTACCTCCATCCTACGACACTTTACCCAACTACACAAACCACATTCACACAGAGACTGTCGTAAACTATCCAACTTCAATATAACCCATTTCAATTCAGTTCTGTCTAGTACTGACTGGTCCAGCATCAAAAACATTCCTCTCACTGCAGAAGTTTTTAAATTTAATCAAATTTTCGTAGACACCCTAAACTCCCTTACCCGACCCAGGAAAATTAGAATCAAATCTAACTTCGCCTCCTGGCTGACTAAAGACACAAGATCACTCATGCATAAATGTGATAGCGCTTGGAAAGGCTGGACCTAAAATCAAACACCCCCCTCCCCCCATTTCAAAACTACAAAGAACTTTGGAACTTCGTCAAAAAATGTGTCAATAAGGACAAGAAATCCTACTATAACTCTCCCCAAATTAATAGCAAATGCAATCCACGTACATTCTGGACTACCCTAAATAAAATTCTCCATCCAGGTTGTCATTCAAACCCCTCCCCTTACCCAAATAACACCCCTCTAAAAACTGCTACCCTCCTCAAAAGACACTTCATTGACACAGTCCAGAAACTTACACCCTCTAACTCCAACACAAACAACCCTTCTACCCCTCCCAACCATCTTAAAAATAACCTCATATTTCAACCTGTTCCTACTTCCTACATTAAATAATTTCTTCTGAAGCTTAAGCCATGTTCCCCCACCTCTGATAATTTGACATCTACCTTCTTCAAATTAGCTGCCAAATCCATAGCCTATCCAGTATCCCTGTCAATCAATAGATCTATTCAGGAAGCAAAAGTGCCAGCCATTTGGAAATCCTTCTTCCTAAAGGAGGGAACTCAACTGACCCATCTAACGTTCATCCAATTGCCATTCTCTCTCCTCTCTCAAAAATACTCAAAAATGTATTCATACACAGCTTAACTATCTCCTCCAGGAAAACCTTCTCACACCCACTCAACATGCCTTTCAGCCTAATCACAGAACAGCTACTGCCCTCCTATCATTTACATACACCATCACCGAGGCCCGTGATAACAACCAACTTATATCCTGTCTTTTCCTTGACCTGTCCAAAGCTTTTGACACTGTCTTTCACCCTATTCTTCTATCTAAACTCACCAATCTCAGTCTATCTGCTACTGCCCTAACCTTTTTCTCCAGCTACCTCTCACATAGGCAACAAGCCGTCCAATGGCTCTCCTCCTGCTCATCCTACCTTCCAGTTACATCCGATGTATCCCAAGGCTCCATCTTGGGTCCCCTCCTGTTCAACATCTTCACAAATGAGCTTCATACATCATGCAAACAATCTTCCTTAATTCAATATGCAGACTCCACTCTCATCTCCATTTCCACCAGTATCTCTGAACTCCATACTCTTACCCAAGAAGCCTTTCTATCAATAGAAAAGTGGCTGATAATCAACTCATTCTAAACCCCCAAAAAAACAGCTTTTCCTCCCTCATTATCCCCACCATAAATCCACCTTAGTCATCACTTCCTCCAATTACACCAACATAAAACCAGTTTTCCACACAAATCACAGATGATGAACTTAAATTTAACTTACACATTCTACAAAGTATAAAAAAAACCTACCAGAAACTGGGCATGCTCTACCGCAACAGAAACTTAACATCTAACAGTAGGACTCTCCCTGGCTCAGGCACCTCTCCTCCCTTCCCTTCTCTATGCCACCCCACTCCTAACTTTCACTCCACAACCTTGGCCAAACTCCAACAAACATACCACAAAATAGGAAGATTTGTCACTAACTCTCCTTATAGCTCACACTATTGCCTTGCACTCAACTTTCTTCAGTGGCTAGAACTGGCACAACTCCTATCACAATTTCAAATCATACACTTCACACTATACAAACCATCATCCTGCCCTGCTCTCTCCTCCCTAGTATCCACTTATACTCCCATTCGTACCCTCCACACCTCTAACCAGCAACACCTAGTTATTTACCAACCTAAGAAAACTGTCATTAAACTATATAAATCATCAGTTGCCCAAACTTGGAATAAACTTCTAACACTCATACGCTCCATTTCCCACCATATACATTTTAAAAAAGAACTGAGAATCCACCTTCTAAACACCAAGACTTGCACCTGTCTTGACCCTACCTAACTACACTACCATTCCACACCTTACTCTATCCTACATTCCTTTCCATTAAGCCACCTTTCTTCAGGAATCATACTCCACCTCCTCCTACACCTTCCCACCTCACACATGCAGTTCACCTCTCACACCTTACACATGTAATTTTCCTAAAATACTACATCACACATACTTCACCACCACTTCATTAATTGTACATATGCCTTTGAAAGCTGTACTGCTGTACATACCCTAACTAAAAAAAATAATTTATTACTATTATGTATACATCTCTGATCTGATGTACCTTAATTATTTCTGTATCATGAACTTTGAATTTTATGTATTGTTTAACTGTCTGTAATTGGAGCTTTTCTCCTTGGGTCTCCACTGAAAAAGGGTTTCTTGCCCAGTTGGACTAACCCAGTTAACAAATGTCAATAAATAAAATAAAATAAATAAATATGGTTATGGGACTCACCTAAGGAAAAAAGACACTGGTTGTAACAGACTTTATGGGGAAATCTGCCTCCCACACTGACATTTTCTCTTTTTCATGACATGAACCTAAGTAAGCAGAAATAAAGAAACCCCAATGGGGCACTTTTCTGAAAAGGCTTGGTAAGCAGCACAGTGAAAGGTTGTTCAGACATTTGAAAATGGCATTTGGACTTCCAGCAAAGAAGTTCTGGGTAACTGTCAGCTTTATGTCCTATGCCCAACATGGGGAGCATACGTGTGACGTACGGCACCTATAAGATCTAAAGGCTTGGTATACTGGCTGGAAGTTGGGCTATCCTTGGCAGGAGATACCTTCTGTGATGAATACTGCAACAGTGATATGGAAGTACATAAAGAGTAATAGAGGTGCGGCCAATGCAGCAGTGACTATTCTAACATCTACTGTTGCTGTAAGTTTACTTGCAGAGCTGTACTGTAGTCCTCATATTGATCACTGCTGCAGTAGCCTAACTTATACAGGAAGATTACTATAGCTTAGAACAACTTGGAGGTGGAAGGGGAAGGTGCCAGGAGAATGGAGAAATTGTCTAGCAAAACCTGACCTAGACCTGTAGAAAGAATCTAGCTTGTAGTGCTTTGTGAAAGTATATACAACAGACCAAGTAGCCATTTTTGGAATACCTGTAGAGTCCAGACCTTTCTAAAATGCCACAAATGAAGCCAAGGCCCTGGTAGAGTGCGTCTTAACCCTGCCTGGAATAGTTTTGTTGTGGTGGGGATAACAAAAGGTAATAAATTGAGACAACTGTTTGAAAATAGTCTGCTTTGACACAGTTCTGAAATATTTTGCTCTGTCAATATAGTACCAGATATGCCTGTGGGCATTCAACGTATGAAGCATCTTCTCTCCCTCATTTTTTAGATTCAGGAAAGAAAACGGGGGAGCTGAATAGTTTGGCTTAAAGTAAACTCAGATAAGATTAGTTTTCAAAGAAACCCTGTTTCTGTGGAAAATGAGAGAAGGATGATCCATGATAACAGCTTGCATTTCAGATGCTCTTCTTGTAGAGGTGAGAACAATCAGTAAAACTATTTTCCATGTTAAGAACCTCAAAAGTCAGCCAGATGAGCTGGTTCAATTGGAGAAAGTGTTAGCTTCTTTAACATAAAATTAAGATCCCAAGGAGGAGCCACTAGTTTTCTTGAAGGTCTGCTATGCAATACTTCTTTCAAAACATTTTGACATGAGAATGCCTTGAAAGAGGGGGATCCATGGGGAGACATGTTGAAATGGATAACAAACCTTGACAGAGGAGTAAGAAAGGCCATAGGAAAGTAACTCACACAAATAGGTTGTTGGCACTAGCTAGAAAACCTTTTTCAACCTCTCATATATGATTTTCTAGTAGAAGGCTTTCTTGTCTCCAATTAATACCTGCTGCACATCCTCAGCAAACAAGTACCAAAAAAGGTTTTAAGACCCTATTAACCAGGCAGTCAGGTGAAGTTCTTTGAGGATGGGATGTATCAAACACACCTGTTCTTGTGTAAGTTGATCCAGTCTGTGTGGAAGCTTGAGGCTCATCTGTCTTCCAGACCTTCTTGCATGGAGACCTGGAGCAGAATTTTACCAGCTGATTGTTCAGAAAGGAGGTGGAAAGATTTACTTGTGGAACTCCTCACAGATGGATCAAATTCATGAAGGCCAGCTTTTGCCCTGCTTAGTCTGTCTGCCAGACAACTTTGCTCAAACAGAATGCCTGTAGAGTGAGACCATGCCGTAAAGATCTAATAAAGATCCCATGCTAACATACGGGATAAGATCTAATTCCCATTTGCTTATTTATGCACCACACCACTGTGGTGTTGTCTGCAACATCCTGGGGACCACAGGTGATTCAAAGAGTTGAGTGCCTTGCTAAGGGCAGTCTCTTTTATATTTATGTGCTTGTGTCTTTCTCTGTAGTCCCTGATATCTTGCACTTTTATGTCCAAAACAGTGCTCCACAAGCAAAGTCTGAGGTGACTGCTTTGGGGCAGGAGGGGTGAAAGACAGACCTGGATTCAGGAATATTTGATGTTCCCATCAAATGATGTCTCTTCTCAAGAATCCCAGAACTACCAGAATCTGAAAAAATAATGTGTGTTTGTGCTGGGGCCCAGGATATTTCAAATACCATACCACCTTTCTGATGTGGAGTCTTGCCAGAGGTATCATGAGAATCATAGATACCATGAGAACAGAATCCTGCGGTATTCCCTCCCAGTGACAGAATTGTGAGTGGAAAACCACTGAAATGCATCTAAATATAGATTTATTTTTTCCTGTGGATGAAAATTGCTTTGTACGGTAATGGAGTAAAAACAACTTTTGAATGTTCTCTTGGAATCCCAGCCTGCATAGATCTCCCATCCAAGTGAGAGATTCTGGACACTGAAAAAGACTCTGCAAAGATAAGTCATCTAAATATGAAAAAAATGTGGATACCCTGTAGCCTGCAATGGGCTATGACAGGAGCTAGACACTTTGTGAACACTCTTGAAGCAGTGGGAACTGATAAAGTGATCCATACACAAAACCTTAAGAAACATCTGAACTCTGAATGAATAGGAATATGATAATCATCTTTTAAATCTAAGGTTACCAAAAAAACTCAAATGAGGAAGTAGGGGTGACAGGTTGTGAAGTGAAAGCATTTTGAACTTGGGCAGTCACAAACTGGATAAGGAAAGAAAGGTCCAGAACTGGTCTCCAGGCATTTCTTTCCTTTGGCACCAACAATATTCTTGAATAAAGAACTGTTTCTATTACACCTGAGACTGCATGTGCTGTAGGACAAGAGGGGAACACAGGGGTTTGGTCTTGTGGATGTGGAATAATTGCCTGAAATGGAGGAATTTCTTCCCATTGTCATCTGTAACCTTGCTGAATCAGCCTCAGAACCAATTTGTCTGAAAAAAGAAGTTATGTACTCACCATAATGTTCCATCTGAGTAGTAGTTCTTCATTTTTCTTCAACCTGTGGGTTTACAGATCCGTATTGGATCTGACTTAGCCACATATCCAGCATATGATCCGAACTTAAAGCTTCTTCCCTTACCCATAATGCCCCTGTCTCCTTCCTGCCTACAGATAGAGTTTGCTGCCCAATCTATTACTCAAACCAGACCCAACAAGACCTTGTCACTACCAGAAAAATTCCTGACCAGAGAGAAGGACAAAAAGGCACCTCAAAGGTGTCCACCTTCTATGCTTATATAGCCAACAAACAGTTCACACAAGGCCGGGGGAAGGAGGGGGGTGGTTGAAGACAAATGAACAACTACTCGGATGGAACGTTATGGTGAGTACATAACTTCTTTATCTGAAGTTGTTGTCTTCATTTGAACTTCAACTGGTGGGACAGAGTCCCCAGCTACTAAACACCTGGGAGGCCCTCATGGAAGGATATTCCGGAGCACAGTGGAGACAAAAGATGCCCTGTTCCTGGATACGATGTCCAACTTATAATGTGAAATGAAGTTATGAGATGAGGACCAAGTAGCTGCAGAACAAATATCCAATGAAACTCTGGACCAAAAAGCCGCAGAAGTGGCCATGGATCTGGTAGAATGTGCTTTCACCTGACATGGTGGGGAAATCCCCCTGACATAATACACCCGAATGATACATTGGGAAATCCAATGGGCAATAGTAACCTTGGAGATTGGCTTCCCTAAAAGAGATTGGAGTAAGAAATGAAAAGCTGGTCAGATTTACGAAATGCTTTTGTCCTGTGTAAATAGAAATGTAACTGTTCGTGTACATCTAACAAATGCAATTTAATTCTCACCTATTTTGAAAATTTGGAAAAAAGACTGGGAGACTGATCATCTGATTAATGTTTGCCTCTGAAGCTACTTTGGGAAGAAAAGATGGATTAGTGCGCAAAGATACCATGTCCTTATGAAAAATCATATAACGGACTTTAACCAATAGAGCTTGAAGTTCTGACACTCTCCTGGCAGAAGTAATGGCAACTAAAAATGCAGTCTTCCAGGACAGAAACTGCAGATCCACCAAAGCTGCAGGTTCCAAGGGGGGTGAAACTAAAGCTTGAAGCACTAATGTAAGATCCCATGGTGGCATAGGATCCTTCACCGGGGGTCTCAAAAGAAAGGTACCTTTAAGGAAAGTCTTGAAAAGCTTTGAAGATGCCAAGGAAGCCATATTTTCCCCCACATGAAAATTAGATACTGTAGCCAGTTGAACTTTGACTGTGGACAAACTGGCATCTTGTTGAAAAATCCCTGATAAGAATTCCAACAACATAGAAACTAGAGCAGTAAAGGGATCCAATGCACGCTGTGAAGCACACACAGAAAAATGTTTCCACTTGCTATATTACACCTTCCTGGTGGAAGACTTATGAGTCGCCACCAGAATTATTTTGATGGGAGAAGATAAGCCAGGATTTCTGATAATGATGGAACTGGAGCAACCAAGCAGTGAGCTTTAAACTGTCCAGGTCTGGATGGGGAATCCCTGAGGGATGAGAATTGAGATCTGGAACTGGATCCAACGTCCATGGTGGAGACACCAGATGAGACCACAAAGAGCGAAACCAGAGTTGGCTAGGCCAAAATTGGGCAATTAGGATCACAAAGCTCCCCAGCCTGCGAGCTTTCTAAAGAAATTTTAGTATGAAGGTATAGGAGGATAAGCATACAGAAGACCGGGAGGTCAAGCATAAATCAGAGCATCTCTGGAGCTTTCCCCCGGAGAGGGATTCAGAGCAAAGAAATCACTGCATTTTACATTGGAAAGAGAGGTGAATAGATCACAGCAAGGCTGATCCCACTTGTGAAAGATCTGTTCCGCTAACGAAAGATTCAAAGACCATTCATAAGGCATCAGGATAGATCTGCTGAGCCTGTCCCCTAGAATGTTGGACCATTCTGGAATGTGCATTGCCACCAGAAAACGGCCAGTGTAGGTCGCCCATTTCCACACTCTCATGGCTTTGTGACAAAGGGGGTAAAATCTGCCCCCCCCCCGTTTGTTGATGTACCAGACCACCCACATATTGTCTGGATGGCAACTGTTCCTGAGGAAAGATGGGCATGGACAGCCTGCAAAGCGAGAAGCACCGCCTCATCTCCAGGTCACTGATATGCAAACTGGTCTTGTAGGGGGACCACATGCCTTGAACTGTCCTTCCCGGGCAATGCCTCCCACCTCAGCTGGGAGGTGCCCATAGTCACTGTGGCCTTGGGGAATGGTGGGAGAAAAGGACGTCCCCAGACCAGGCCTGATTAATAAATCTACCACAGAAGAGAGTCCCTGCACACGTGAGAGCTTCGAACAGGATGAGACAATGGGAGATCTAACAGGGACCATTGTACAGAAAGGGTTCACTGAAGGATCCGCATGTGAAGACGGACCAAGGGTAAACTGATCGTGGCTGCCATGGACCCCAATGCCCGTAGTATTACTTCTGCTGTCGGAGAGCAAGTTTGAAGAATGTAACGAACATGTAGCTTCTGACTGCGTATCCTGTCTGGAGAAGAGAAAACTCATCTGAATTGCGTCTAAATGAGCCCCAATGAAGTCTAAGGTCTGAACTGGGGCCAGAGATGATTTGCTGAGATTGATGGTGATGCCTAACCTCTGGTGTAGTAGAAGAAAGGAATCCCTTGCTTGACAAAGTTGATGCCTGGAAGGGGCAGTAAGAAGCCAATCGTCCAGGTAGGGAAATACCTAAATGCCCTGGAGTCTCATGTGAGCCGCTACTACTTACATCACTTTGGTAAACACCCTGGGGGCTGTGGTGAGACCAAAGGGGAGTGGTCTGAACTAATAATAATTGGCTCCTAGCCGGAAGTGGAGAAACCTCAGAGAGCGTCTGCCATCTTGATATGATAGTATGCATCCTGGAGGTCGATCAAGCACATCCAATCATTCTCCTGCAGGAAGGGCAGGATAGATTGAAGGGTGACCATCCGGAATTTCATCTTGGCCACTGACAGGTTCAAAGTGGACAGATCGAGAATTGATCTTAGGTCCCCCATTTTCTTTGGCACTAAAAGGAACCTAGAATAAATGCCTAATCCAGACAGGTCTTGGGGGATGCGTTGGAAGACCTGTTTTTCTAGCAACTTTGCAATTTCTAGTGCTGCATCCTCCCTGTGCACAGGTGGAATGTCCGGGAGGTGTTTAGGCGGTGGAGGTGGCTCAAGGAATCGGACTGAATAGCCTCTGGATATAATTTGCAAAGCCCAACGATCTTTTGTGATGGACTCCCATTCCGTTAGATGTAGCGATAGACGGCCCCCGAATGCCTATAGAGATGAGCAGCCGGGCAACCCATCAGGGCTGCTGCGTGGGTCTGTTCGTGAAAGGTTAATGAGACCTGTAATTTCTCAGACCCCCTCTGCCTCTACGGTGACATCTATCATATCCCCCTCTGGCCCTGGGGGAAGGCGAGTCCTGAGTGTCTCAAGGAAAAACCTAATATTTCCAGAACCACATCTTCTTGGTCCCTCGCTGATTTCTAGAAAAGGATCGTTGATTTCTAGAAAAGGATCGTTGAGGGGTGGAGAAGCGGAACCCAATGGCAGACAGAGTCTTCCAGTCCTTCTCACTCTGAACTAAAGTCTCACGTACCGACTTTCCAAAGAGGCAGGAACCATCGTACGGGGCATTGGTGAATGGTGGCCTAAAAAGTTCCGAGAATTGACAGAGCCGGAGCCAGGCATGTCGCCTGATGGCACCGTCTGCACCAGCTGCTCTAGCGGCTCCCTCAGTAGCACAGGAGAGCAGACACATACAAGTGTTCGCAAATGACTTTAGAGTGGCCATACGAGCGGAAAACTTCTTGTCCCCCGCCAACATGGGCTCAGAGCTAGACTCAGCGATCTTCATTAGGTCTCACTGCAGCAGAATCACGTACTGCTCTTATGAAAAACATCGCTGAAGCGTACACCTGCTTCCCAAAGCAGTCCATTGCCCTTGACTCTCTGTCCAGAGGATGAACTGTACAGCTCTCCTGAGTGAGTGCTTTCCTAGTGGCAGCTGCCACCACCATAGCATCAACCAGGGACCCCTTATTCCTGTGTGACCTATATGAAGGGGGCTCAAAACTTTATCTGGGCATTTGGGGATGGGCTCCACCATTTCTGGTTCCTTCCACGTCCGAGATGTTATCAGGTCCACTAAAGGATCTGCGGGAGGGGACACCCAGGAAATAGAGGGTCCTGTGCCAAATGCCTCGAGGAACACCAATTCGTCCGAGGTAGATTTCTGAGCAGAGTACACCCCTCATTGGCAGAGGAGTTCTGTGATGTCTCCAAAGGAGACATCCTCAGGGGGTGACTGAGGGGAACATTTCCCTTCCTCCAAATCACTGTCTTTGGTGAATAACTCCAGTGGGGAGTCTAAGTTCCTCCTTTTACATGTGCAACTGTGAGGGAATCTCCTCAGTGGGAATCTCTGGGGAGAACTTGCCAATGTCCTCCTGCTCCCGGGTGGAAGCTTCCTCAGGCAAAATGGCGGCAGGCTATCCTTGAGATGGCAGGATGGCTGAAGCCATACCAAAACAGAGGGAGTCGGGGCAGAGTCCGAGGATGAGATGGTCAAGGGTCTTCACTAAATCGAGAGAACTCTCTACACTACATCAAAAGCCGAAGGGGAACAGACATCTTGAGAAAGGCCAATAAGAGCAGTCACCCTCTGACCCGACGGGGGAGCCAGAGCCAAGCCTCCAAGCACCGAGATACCGAAAGGAAGACTGCACTCCGATAAACTTGGAGCTGGCACCAAACCCTCAGATACAACACTGAGACTACGGCTCCCAGAGCTTGTTAGATCTGACCCAGTCATATCTGACCTGCTCTAAGTTATAGCCAGCATTGAGGTACAAGATACCGTAGGTGCCAACCTCTCAACCCAGAGTGTCTCCGAATCCAAGGGCTCCGAAACCGAAGGTTGGATCGGAGAAGGAGTAATCAGGGTGAAAAAGGGCTGCATGCTTCCTGCTTCAGAGGGAGAGGGGGCAGGCAAGACTCCCATCTGAATCTGGGTGTGGATGAATTTCTGCATCATCGTGTCCATCTCCGCTTCACTAAGAGTCCGGGTGGAACAGGAGGAGAAGGTGACCGACACCAGTCTGGGAAGGTGGTGAGGAGAAGCCTGCACCAATGACTGGCTCCCGGGCTCCTCCAGCTCTGGTGAGAACCGGGGAGAATGGAGCCGGGGAGACTCTGGTCTCGGAGCTGACCCAGATTTAGGTGGAGGGCCAGTCGGAGCCGAGCGATCCAGGGATCGCTTTATCAGCCTTTCCTTCTTAGATGATTTTTCCCCATCCCTGGGCCTCTTGGTGGGAGTTTGAGTCCCCGAGACTGGGGAAGAGGTAGAAGCAGAAGCTGGGGGCATAGAGACATGAGTCCCCGAGGCTGAGGAAGAGGTAGAAGCAGAAGCTGGGGGCAGAGAGACTTGAGTCCCCGAGGCTGGGGAAGAGGTAGAAGCAGAAGCTGGGGGCATAGAGACTTGAATCCCCAAAGATGGAAGAAGGCCCTTAAGTATTAACTTATCCCTCCTGTCCTTCAGTGCCAGGGGATTAAACCTGGCACAGATCGAGCAGGAGGTTGGAAGATGGGCTGCCCCCAGACACACTATGCACAGAATGTGGCCATCGGGTGGGGAGAGCTTATGGCCACACTCTGTACACTTTCTGAACCCTGGCTTAGGAGTGTCAGACATTTCCCCAAAGCAGGCCCAGCATGCTCACAAGCACTCAACCACACACGCTAAGGAAAGGAGGAGAGAAGAGGTTTTTTTTTTTTTTGAATCAATGATGTGTAGGGGAGGTAGAAAATAGAGAGGAATAGAGAGAGAGAGAAGGTTTAACCCCCCCCAAAAAAAACAATACTTGCCATACTTTCAGTGCAGAGAACTCAGACCACGATGCGTCTTTACAGCCAGCAAACGAGATCTGAAGGGAGGAAGGAGACAGGGGTGTTATGGGTAAGAGGAGGAGCTTTGAGCTCGGATCAGATGCTGGATATGAGGCAGAGGTGGATCCAATACAGATTCGTAAAGCCACAGGTTGAAGATTAAATGAAGACGACTACTTCAGATCAATCTGATACGAAAATGAGAGAGAAAGAGAAATGGAGATTCAGAATTTCTGGAAAGATATGGGACTGCCAGGGTGGGGTGGGGCAGGCAATATCCTTTATATAGTCACTGACTGTTTTGTTCTCGGGGTGGGGGTTTCTGCTTTCTTTTTGGAATCTCTCTGGCACTGTTTTTCAAATGTCTGCTTACCAGCATTTTGCCGAGACTGTTAATTTTATTTCTTGACAAAATTGGGTGAGGGAGTAGAAAATCCCTTCGGAATTTTGGGCAAGGAGGGCTGAAAAATCAGATAAATTCCTTGTATCAGTTTACGTCTCTCATCACATTTTTGATAACCTTTGCAGCAGAGTGTTCAAAAACTAAATCTATACCCAAAGAAAATTTTAAAATTTAATTTTTCATATCTTCTGGGAGGTTCTGAGAATGCAGCCAGGCAAACCTCCCAGATGTAGTATCCGAGTTATATACACATTGTAAACACTATCTAGTGACCTGAGAAACTGAAGAAACTAAACCACACAAAGCAAATTTTAACTCACAGGAGGGAACTGCAGATAAAACATTCCTCATACTTTCTCAATTAGTCAGAATAAACTTTAACATATGAGCCTGACATTTCAAAAGTCTAAAAATTAAAGTTGAAGAAGCATACACTCTCCCCCCCCCCCCCCAAACTTATCAATAGCTTTACTATCCTTGTCAAAAGGGGAATGATTAGAATTAACAAAATGCTTGGCAATAGCTGGTCTAACTAAAGCTATAGCTGTTGCTGGGAGAATGTACATGATATCTTCTTTCTTAGGTGCGACAGGCTATCAGAGAACCACAGACTGATAAACACATCCTCCAATGCTGACAGCACAGGGGGAATGGGAAGTCCAGTTGTAACAGCTCTTTTTTGAGGGACTGAGAAACGTGTTCTCCCACTGCAAACACTAGCACATTCCGGAAGTAGTCTCAGAGAAAGAGGATCCCTGACAGAGAAATTTAAACAGCATGCTCTCCACTGAGGCTGAATCAGAATTCTGAAGACAAAAACTTGTATCTGACTCATCACATTCCTTTCTAGATTAAATTTCTTGAATATCTTCAGGAAAAGAGGAATCCCTTTTTCTTTTACCATAAAGCACCTAATAAGAAGGGTCAACAGCCTGTACAAGACCATTCGCCAGGCTTAATAAACTGCTCCTTTTCAGTAAAACTGGTGTAGGAGTATGATAAATGTTTAGTTTTCTGTTTCTTTTTTGACAGGAAAGTTGGTACCCAAAGGATTATTAAGGGCAGCAACAGCTTCCCCAGGGATGGGCACAAAATTCTGCTAAGCAGGGGCACATTCCCTACCCCTTCTCCCAAGACCAACAAGAATGGCTCTCTCTTGCCCATTGAGGGGACCCCAACAGCCACAGAGGACTCTCGGGTCTATAGTGGCTGCATGGACAACACAACTGAGATCCTGGGAAAAAGGTGACTGGTCTGAGAAACCAGCATTGGTCAGAGCACAATCACCCATCTGCATGAGTCCAATTGCCAAAAGGGAAATTAAATGCCCAGAAATGGAACTGCACAAGCTGACCTTTGATCCCTCAAACACCTACAGACGAGCATTCACTTCAGCGGCAGGAAAGTTCTGAAGGAAATTATGATTAAGTCAGACTAAGTAAAACAGATTGCCGTAGTGAGTACTAATTTTAACAGCATAAATGAAACAAAACTGAAAGTTCTGTACTTACTATAAAGATAGATATTCATGGTTATAGTTTGTTCTTCTCAGCACTAGGACAAAATAATTAGCTCTCAGCCTACTTGGCATCACTGTAAATCCTCTTGGACTTCAGCTCCTGTCATTAACCACAATCCCTGCAGTCTGCTGTCACTCCCTAGGGCTGTAGTAGGCTGTATACAACAAAATGTACCTACTCCTCCTATTTTTTTTTTTTTTTTTTTTTTGGCGGTGTTTCTACTGCTTTCACTTTGTTTCCCAGTTCTCTATAAAACCTTTATGGGTCACCAATGAATTGCTTGCTTGCTTTGTACTTCTGAGTTATATGTATCTGCACATGTTCTATTTTTTTCTGCATGTGCTATTTTAGTGCAGAACAAATCCTGCTCTGGTTTGATACTGTGTGCTGTTTTTACCACATCTGTCTTTCTAAGACGTTTTGATGATCTATTCTGTCTGTATACTTCTAACAATGATACTTCTTGTCTTGGCGGTTTTATAGTTTTCTCTATTCATTGCTTCCATGGTGGCATGTAGTCTGGTTTGTTGGAGTTGTGATACACACAGGTAGGCTTAAGTGAGAATTACGTGTAGCTAGTTGCTTGATTTGTTTCCAATACCTTTCACTTTTGGCTAACTAATGTGTGTTTTTACATTAAGAAGACTGAGACTGCCGTTCTAGTAGCAAAAGAAAGGTAGTATGATCTGAGTTGGGATATACACAGGTAGGCTTAAGTGACAATTACTTGTTGCAGCTAGTTGCTTGATTTGTTTCTTATACCTTTCACTTCTGGCTAGCTAAAGAGTGCTTTTACATTAAGAAGTCTGGGACTGCAAATCTAGCGTTAGTAGAAAGGCAGCCTGGTCTGTCTGAGTGGGAGAACACACAGGAAGGCTTAAAGCAAGAATTACTTGTTTTAGCTAGTTTTTTGTTTTATTTATTTCCGATACCTTTTCACTTCTGGCTAACTAAAATGTGTTTTTACATTAAGAATACTGGGACCACAATTCCAGAAAGAGTAGAACGGTAGCTTGGTCTATCAGTTGGGAAAAACACGCGGGGTTAGGGACAATTACTTGTAGCTAGATGGTAACTTTTCATTAAACAAAGTGTGTTTTTACATTAGGAAAACTGGGACTGCTTTTCCAGTAGCAGCAATAAAACTGCCTGGTCAGATGTAGGTGAGAAACACACAAAACAAAAAAGCTCAAAGGGAGATTGTTTCATCAACCAGAGGGCTTATTACTGACATAGCTGTTTGGTGTTAATCTGCACTTAAAGGATACTTTTTCTATGCTTTTACATTAAGAAGTTCCAGGATAAATCATCTTGTGGCAGAAGGTGCTTACCTGATCTCTCTGAGTTGGGAAGCATTCCAGGGAGATCAAAGCTGTTGTTTGTCTTTCGGCTTTTCCCGGTAAGGAGCCGCCACAGCGGAACTCGAGTCCGCTAATGATTGGCAGTAGATTTTTACAAAACGTCGAGGTGCCAGCTCAACGCCAAACCTTCAACGAAGGCACGCCCATTTATGCACGCATGTCTTTCGAACACTCAAAGTATAGTATTTTATTGGCCAGGTAGCACAGGAGTTAGTTTTCAGTCTTCTTCTGTCTGCAATAAATTAGATGCTTTTTCATGGAATTGTTCACTGTGCAATGGGCAGTTAGCAGTACCCTGTATATTACCAAACCTATAAAGTTAGTACTTAGGACTTTAACCTGTAACACAGAAAGGCTATGTGTGGAGCTAAGCTTAAGACAACTACTGAATGCATCAAAGAGCACTAATATTAGATCATAGCAATACCTAACATCTAGCCTTAATCCTAGACACCACCCAGATGTCCCCTGTAAAAACAAGTCCCTAAATCATAACAGCACAACTCTAATACTGGTCCTGACAACATGGATTTGCAATTTCCTAAGGTCTCTGTGGCAAGCTTGGCAGATGTGGGCATCCTGATACAGGTCTATATTACAAAATTGAATGTTTAGGTGATCGAAGACCTAAACATCGAACTTGTAATATTGAAAGCAAAAAACAGCGAACGGCTGATTTAATGCAAGAACGCAGGGAAAGGTTTCCCGTGGCCGTTCGCCGGATTTTGCCATTTTGTCTACTGTAGAATGATTTCAAGAGTTGGCATATTTAGTTAGGGTTAGTTTGGGTGTAAAGTTATTTTTTTTATTTTTGTGAACAACCGATGCGTTTCCCTGCGCCATCTGACGTTTGTAGGTTCGATATTACAAGTTCGATGTTTAGGTGTTCGATCACCTAACCATTTGATCTTGTAATATAGACTCTCCTGAGACAATGTAGCAATTGTCTTGTGCACTCAGACAACCTTTTACTCTTAAAAGAAACTAACACAGCATGCAAGAGATGTACATTAATAACTTCCTTGGAGGCAAAAATCTCGCTTACAAACAAGAATGTCAAGAACACACATACACTACATCCTTCACACATACCACTCACCACACACACCTTCTAATGCTGAGGAACGTAGAAGAAAGCGCTCCATAATTCAAAGACCTCCAAAGCCATCAAACAGTAACACCTATCCTAAGCAACAACTAAAGCATACACCAAAAGCAACACCTAACACCACACACAAGCCTACTCCCAGTGACCCCCCCCCCCCAAGAATAAAGCCCATAAGGCAAGCAAACACTTTACCTAGTACTTGTCATTGTCATAGAGGATTCTATTGTACGACACAGAAGCTCCACTCACCAGACTGGACAAGCAGAAGATAATGGTTAGTTGTGTACCTGGAGCAAGGATCCACAATATCTGCACACACTCGAGTCACTCCACAACAGGTACCAACATGATTCTATCATAATCCATATGGGTATCAATGACATGAGAAATACTTCACTGGACTAGATGAAAACAGACCAAATGGATTTCTCTGAGTATGTGTCAAAGACAGGTATGTGCCTTGCATCGAGCAGCATTCTACCTTTACCAAGGAGGATACCACAGTATGAACAGAAAATTATTGATTTTATTAACGAGCTTAGCTTCTGATGTCACTCCAAGCGAATCTGATACCTATCAACATGGAAGGACATTGTTAACAGACCAAGTTGCCTTGTCAAGGATGGTCTGCACCTGTTCCCCTTTGGCTTTCGGATATTGGCTGAAACTTATCCACCCCTTAGAGCCTTTTATAGGCAATGTCAAAATAATAAAACTACCAACATAGCAGGAAAAAAATGTTCAAAGCAACCTGAAGGTGTTACTGCTCAATGATCAGAGCCTAAACAAGAAACTCCACACCCTAAAACCTATCATCACTCTAAAGAATGTAGACATCTGTGCTGTCACAGTGACTTGGCTTAAAGTCATAGAAAGTACTCAGTCAGTGGAAGGCTACTGTGCCTCCCACACATTTAGACCAACAGCAGCACAGACAGAGGTTAAAGGTAGACATGTCTGGATCTACAATAGCAAAAAATACAACTCCAGGTTACTTAAACAGGATGATGCCCTGGAGTTCATCCACGTCCAAAGTCTCCATAGACAGAGTTCCTGGCCAGCTAGAGGACGCCCTCTGAATTATGAAGCTCACAACTCTTACCTAGACATACTAAAGGGGGCCGCTAACCATCCAGACAAATACCACATTTATTGGAGACCACCACTCTAGTACGTTTCCTAGACTTAACCAACGCAAATTCCCTGGACCAGACAGTGTGCACTCCAACCAGAGGATCAAATATATTGGCCCTAATATTCACCAATATGGGGAAGTGAGGTTGGATGACAAACGTATCGTCCTTGACAAAAAAAAAACAAACCAGAAAACACAACCAAACCCATAATATTAGGAACTATTCTAAAGCAAACTGCATTCTATTAAGCGAGTTTGTCAAAATTCATGGCTCTCCCAAACCCCAACAACTCAGCTACTTATGCAGAAATGTTTACAGAAACCCTGCACAAACATGTAAATGGCTGCACTGTGGCTTCCTTACCTCCCAACAGTACACCAAAATGTAACACCAAAAACAAACACCACTGGTGGAATCCTCACCTTAACAGGGTATATAACAAAAGAAAAAAAAATCATGACTGAAAATCAGAAAAAAATCAACTTTCAAAAAGACAACAGCTCTCCGATTCAACCAAACAAGAAACTAAGAGGTCTAAAAGTCCAACAAGGCCAGTTATGAACTCAGGATAGGCTACCAGGCTAAGGATAATCACAAGGCCTTCCTCCACTATGTCAGGAACCTTAAAGGTAACACTCAGCAGTGTGCAGGGCACAACTTTCACTAAACAGGGTGACATAGTGAATCTACTGGCTGATAAATTTAGCTCTAATTTCACACCCCACCCTCTACTACCCTTGTGAAATCCAATCAAGCATATCTCTCCCAACTAACAGGGAGCAAGGTCCTGGTGGTGCTAGCTACAGCCAAAAACACTGCTTCAATGGGCCATAACAATATCCCTGGTAGCCTTTTAAATAGCCTAAAACAAGACCTAGCAGGACCACTTGAGGCACTCTTCAGCTACACCCTCAAAACAGGTTACATGCCAGGTGAATGGAGGGCCACACAAAGGTCATCACTCTTCATAAGGATGGACCATCAACTAACCCTGGGAACTATAGATCCATCAGTCTCACAAGTCTGATATCAAAACCATAAACGAAAGACATTGGTAATTTACAGATACTGGACCCATCCCAGTTTGGCATTTTGCCTACTCAACTTGGTAAACTTCTTTGAGATGGTCACCAAGGCTATGGCTGATGTAAAACAATGAATACCGCCTATCTTGACCTGGCCGTGGCTTTTGATACAATACCCCACTCAGGTATTGCTACTCTCAGAACTAAAAACCAAACAAGTGCATTGCTGAAGGTCCTCCCAGGGAACAACTTCCACTAAATGAATACTCCAAGACAGAAATTAATTTGGTAATATTTATTGTGAAGAGTTTTTCAAGCAACTCAATTTCATCCATTAACAAGAATGGACTTCATCAGAACTGAAAATGCCCTTAAATACCAGCTCATTTAAAGCTTAATAGTGACTCATACGATCAACTGTGGTCCAATCAAAAGCATTTCTTAAAGGACCTAAAATCTATAATAAATAAAAAATGAATTAACATGTCAATAAATTGAAAACTGTGTCTGGAAGACACCCATAAAGGAACTGTTCCAACAGTTGTAGTGAATGGTAATAACCATTCTTGTGCGACTTTTTACAAACAAACGGAAGTTGTACTGACTTTGACAATTGGTTAGTGACTGATTTTACTTTTTCTGCATGTGTTCCACGGGTAGAAGGAGAAAGTAATTCTACTAGTCTGCTGGTCTCTACTTCTTTGTTAAAGAAAAAAAAAATATTGAAACTATGCAGTATTCAACTTGACAAAGCATATTTTAGGGAATGTATTAAAATGGAGATTGTCCCTATGGCACAAAAATATTCCAGATTCCCGAACGGGACAGAATTTGTTTCAAGTTTTCATGACAGTGTGGTAAAATTACTCAACAAGCACAGCTCAAGTTACTTGATTTGATGTTCAAACACAATGGGTAGATTATTGTTGGTCATTTACGGAAAGTTAAACTATTGAACAACAAAATAAAGGAAGACCTTTTGTTCGACATGTATAAGGAAAAGTATTTTAGTGTCTTGGACAGGGTTGATCATTTGTTGTCAAAGTTCAAAATAGGAAGAATAAAAAGGTAAAGACAGATGTAAAGCAATACCAACTACTCACAGCATATCCCCTTAGAGACAGTTACAAAAAAATTTCAGATTATCTAATAACAGGTTTAATGCAGTTAATGGATCCTTAGTTAATGAGAACATCAGGATTACTTGGAATAATTGGTTTGACAAAGAGAATGTGGGTGGCTTGAATTCTATGTTAGGGGACCCTTTTGATTTTCTCCCACCCCGCAGACTAGAGACACTAGTGAGCTGCTCAGGTGCCCTGGGGGGGGGGGGTCATCAAGCCCCTTCTGTGTAGATAATGAATTGTTAGGCAGGGAACAAAACAAGGGACACCCCAATGAAAGAAAGGGGAGGGGAAAGAATAGTTTCCCAATTTACTGAACACATCCAACCCTCCCACTTCAAATGAATACAATGGAATTTTATTAAATAGGAATGGCTTTAGAATTTTCAACTACAGCCATTTGGAAATTATAGACGAGTACTTCTAAAAGGCTATACATTCATCCCCACTGCAAACTTTAGTTTGACCAATGCTCTGGTTGAATTTAAGTGGTTCACCAGTCAGCCACAGGCCGTCCAAGTTGCTCTGGACTTCTGAGAAATACATTCTAAACAGTAAGGGGTCCAGCATAGAACCCTATGGTACGCCACTGGTGACTGGTCTTTTGCTAGAGGTGAAGTCACACACTATGACAGTATGTGTCATGTCAGTGAACCAGTTGGCTACCCATCTGGTGACGTAGGGGTTAATTCACAACTAGGAGAGTTTCTCTATAATACCAGAGTCTGGGATTGTGTTAAATGCCTTGGCTAGGTCAAGGTAGGTGGTATGTGGTATGCACTGTCTTTCCCTTGTCCACGGCCTTGGTGACTTTCTCAAAGAAGTCAACCAAGTTTAATAGGCATGATCTACCTTTAATAAATCCGAACTGGGTTCGGTCCAGAGTTTGGAGATTACCTATGTCCTTGTTAATAAGGTCCATAATGATTCTTTCTATGGCCTTGCAGATGAGGCTAGTCAAGCATCCGGGCCTATAATTGCCAGGGTCAGTTAATGGTCCACCTTTGTGCAGAAGGATTACTGTTGCTGTCCTTCATTCCTCTGGAACATAGCCAGTTCTCAGGCTGTGGTTAAAGTAGGTGTGACAAACCGAAATTCTGCCAGCCCAGCTAGCTTGAATTTTGTAAATAATTATATGTCACTTGAAAATATTAACATGATTTATATAGAAATGTGACACTTCCAGCCAGGCTATCTGGAATTTTGTAAATAATCATGTCATTTGTGAATATTAGTATGATCCATAGGCTTGTCTTACAAATGTAAGAGAACTATATGTTATGTGGATATTAAAACTACTGGTGCAGAAGTGTGTGCTGAACAAAGAAGTTATGCCTTACCATAACGTTCCATCTGTATTGTTGATCCTCGTTCAGTCATTACGCATGGGTATCGATTCCGAGCTCGGAACCGAGCCGGCCATTTTCCAAGCTTGCGTCAGCTTCAAACTCTCGAGCTAAACTCTTACCCACAATCCCACTCTCCCTGTTACCTCAGATTGAGTTTGCAAGTCAAAGAAGGTAGAGGCTACCTCTGGTCAAATAACCTAAGAGAACCGGATGGTGAGATCCACTAGAAACCACAGGAGGGGAAAGGAGAGTGGGTTGAAATGACTGAACGAGGATCAACAATACAGATGGAATATTATGGTAAGACATAACTTCTTTATCTGATATTGTTAATCCTCGTTCATTCCTTATGCATGGGACAGAGTCCCCAGCTACCTCTGTTCCTGGGAGGCTCTCATGGAAGGACATTCCTGAGCACCATAGAACCGAAAGATGCTCTTCTCCTGGAGGCCAAATTCAATTTGTAATGATTGATGAAGGTATGAGGCGTAGCCCAAGTTGCAGCTGCACAGATGTCATGTAAAGAAGCTCTGGCATGGAATGCAGCAGAAGTTGCCACCAACCTTGTTGAATGAGTTTTCATGGTAGTAGGCAACGAGATATTACGTTGTGTATAAATAAAGGTCACACAGTCCTTCAGCCATCTAGCTAATGTGACCTTAGCAACAGCACATCCTAATCTAGGTCCAGAAAAGGCCAAAAATAACTGGTCAGATTTACGAAAGGGTTTAGTCCTGTTTAAGTAAAAATGGATTTGCCTGTGTATATCTAGGGTATGTAGGCAATACTCTCCTCTGTTTGAATGATTGGGAAAGAAAACTGGTAATTCAATGGCTTGATTAATGGACATTTCAGAGATCACTTTAGGCAGAAATGAAGATTAGTTCTCAGAGACACTATCTCTATGAAGAATCAAGTATGGACTCTTGATGCATAAGGCTTGAAGTTCAAAAATACGTCTGGCAGATGTAATAGCGACCAAAAACAAGGTTTTCCATGACAAATACTTGAGGTCGCAAGAAGAGGCTGGTTCAAAAGGTGACATTGTCAGAGCTTGTAGAACTATGATAAATCCCATGGTTGAATAGGTTCTCTAAAAGGTGGCTTCAGATGATTCACACCTTTTATGAAGGTCTTGCACAATTTATGAGATACGAGAGGAATTTTGGACACCCTCATGAAAATTAGAAATTGCAGCCAAATGAACTCTAATGGTAGAGGCCGATAGACCCGATTGAAACAGGTCAGCCAGATAGTCTAGCATTATCAACACTGGTGCTAAAAAGGGGTCTACTTGCTTATTTTTCAGCCAACAGGTAAATCTGTTCCACCTGCTCAGGTAAGTAATTCTAGTGGAAGACTTATGAGAAGCAATGAGAATATCACGTACTGGTAAAGAAAGATCATTATGCCTGGCAATCAAGGGAATTGGAGTAGCCAAGCCATGAGCTTCAGTCTGTTCAAGTTGGGATGAATCAGGTTCTGTGGATGTGAGATCAACTCCGGGGTTGGATGGAGAAACCATGGTCAGTCTAGTAGGTGAGGCCAGAGGAAGGGGAACCAAATCTGTCAAGGCCAATATGGTGCTATGAGGATCACCTTGCTCTTCAACCGACAGGCTTTCTTCAGAAACTGGGGAATGAGGGGAAAGGGTGGAAATGCGTAAAGAAGGCCCGAGGGCCAATCATGGACTTGAGTGTCCCTGGGTGACTGTCTCGGAGGGGGAATCAGGGCGAAGTAGTTGCTGCATTCGTAGTTGGTCGGGGATGCAAAGAGTGTGCAGCAAGGACAGCCCCAGTGGTGGAAGATCTCCGCCGCTATCAAGGGATTCAGGGACCACTCGTGAGGTTGAAGAATGCTCCTGCTGAGTCTGTCTGCTATCACGTTGGAACTCCCGAGAATGTGCATTGCTAGAAGAAAACGGTTGGTAGCCATTGTCCATTGCCATATCCTCATGGCCTCTCGACAAAGGGGGTAAGATCTGGTTCCACCTTGCTTGATGATGTATCAGACCACCGCCATATTGTCTGACTGAATCGCAATTGTCCCAGACGGCAGCAGGGGATAGAATGCTTGCAACGCCAGAAGCACCGCCCTCAGCTCTAAAACATTTATATGCAGATGGGCCTCCAGTTCGGACCAAGTGCCTTAGACTGTCTGCCCCTGACATAGCCCCCCACACCCCATCAGGGAGGTGTCCGTGGTCACTGTGGCCTTGGGTTGCTGGGGGGAGAAGGGACGAGCCCATTGTGAGAGATTGTGTGTCATCCATCAATTTAAATCCAGTTTGCACCTGTGGGTTACATGAATCATGGCTAAAAGGGGATGCTGAAAAGGGTACCATTGGGAGAGCAGTAGCCATTGTAGAAGCCTCATGTGAAACCTGGCCAGGGGAACAATGGTGATGGAGGCTGCCATGGAACCCAACAGCTGTAGAACCGAGTGAGCTGTGGATTTTTCCTCTGAAAGGATTGGAAGTAGTTGTTGCTTTACCCTTAGAATTCTGTGCTCTGGAATAGCAGCTCTGCAGTTTTTTTTGTGTCCAAGATAACCCCTATGAATTCTGTCGACTGAGATGGGGTGAGACTGGATTTTTGCCAGTTTATGGTTATGCCTAGCCTTTGAGCAACGAGGAGAGAGTATGCCAGGGCTTTTCCAGTAAATGTCTGGTGGGGGCAGAAATGAGCCAGTTGTCTAGGTATGGAAACACCTGGAATCCTTGAAGTCGCAAGTGAGCTGTGACAACTGCCATGCACTTTGTGAACACTCTGGGGGCTGTAGAGAGTCCGAAAGGCAGTACTCTGAAAGTACAGTTGTGTAACACTTACCATAAATGTAGATGGTCGAGTGTATTCACTGTTGCAGTCATTACATTTGGGTAATCTGCTGGCAGGTTGCCCTCAGTCAGCCTGAATTCCAAAGTCTTGGGTCCTGCGTCGGTTGCTGTCTTCTCTTCCATGACGTCAGGTCGTCAGGGGTATAAAACATGCAGCCGACGCCATATTCTTTAGTTTTTCTTGCCCCCAATGTCAGGTGCCCCCAAAAAGGTAGCAATATTTATATATATTTATATTTATATGTATATATATATATATATATATATATATATATATATATATATATATATACACACATATGCATCAATATAAACTTTACCTTCATTTACAAGCAAATACACCACATAGGTTGTAGAAGATAGGGAAGGAAAGATAAACTGTAGAATGACAGGGGGATGGCGTGAGGGTAACCTGGACTGCAACAGTGAATACACTCGAACATCTACATTTATGGTAAGTGTACACAACTGTACTATGTTCTTCATGTTTCACTGTTGCAGTCATTACATTTGGGAAGAATCCCAAAGCTATGATTGGGAGGCCGGAGCTAAACAGCATTAGGTGAGGCTATAAGGCCCTGCAGCACTGCAGTGGCAAAGCCTGTCCTGGACTTAGACTAGAGAGGCAAATGGTAATGCTCTGTGAAGGTGTGAACAGAACTCCAAGTAGCAGCCTCTAGAATGTCCTTGGTTGGTACTCCTCGGAGAAATGCTGCTGACATAGCTGCAGCCCTGGTGGAGTGAGACCTAATGCCCTTGGGCACAGGTTTGCCATGGTGTAAGTATCAGAAACAGATGCAATGGCTTATCCACTTTGAAACTGTCTGCTTTGAAATAGCCTTTCCTTCTGATCCTGCAGCATATGACACTAGTAATTGCTCAGTTTTTCTTAGAGCTTTAGTCCTGCTCAAGTAGAATCTTAACTGTCTGTGTAGGTCCAAAGAATGCAGAATTCTCTCCCCTTTGTTCTGCGGATTTGGATAAAAAGTTGGCAGATGAATTGTTTGGTTAAGAGCCACACTGGAAACAACCTTAGGCATAAAAGTAGGATTTGTCCTCTGAGACACCCTGTCCGGGTAAAATATGATAAAAGGCTCTACAGCCATGAGGGCCTGTAGCTCTGAAACTCTTCTTGCTGAAGTAATTACTAGTAGCAGAGCTGTCTGCCATGATAAGAACTTCATATCAGCAGTAGCAGCTGGTTTAAATGGAGGTAGGGTGAGCTTTTCCAACACATAATTGAGGTCCCATGCAGGTAATGGTGATCTTCTAAGAGGCCTTAAATTTTTGGCTCCTCTAAGATACTGTTTTAGTAAAGGATAAGAAAAGATTGGTGGCTCTGTATTATAATGAGGTGAAATGGCAGAGGCATGGATTTTGACTGATGAAAAAGATAGGCCTTTGTCAAGCATCTCACTTAAGTATTGTAATATCTGAGGAATTTGTGGTTCTGCTGTATCCGTTCCTTGTGCTTGATTCCAAGCACAGAATCTCTTCCATTTGTCAGCATAAGATTTTCTAGTACTAGGCCTTCTGGCTTCCAAAATGACATCCATCACAGCTTTACTGAGAGGTGTCGTCTGCATGATTACAGGATTAGCCATGCTGCCAGGTTCAGAGTCTGTAGTTGATTGTGCAGGATCTGATTGTTTTGCTGGGACAGTAGTTGTGGTTTTTGAGGCAAGGTCCAAGCTGGGTATTGAGACAAGTTCCTTAGGATTGGGTACCAGTATTGGTGGGACCAGTCTGGGGCAATTAATATCATCCTTGGCTTCTCTTGTCTGACTTTTAGGAGGACCTTGGGTAGAAGAGGCAGAGGAGGAAAGGCGTAAACTGATAGGTTTTTCCAACTGAAGGATAGGGCGTCCACTTTCCATGCTTGTCTGTGATAAATCCTTGTGCAGAATCTTTTCAGTTGATAATTTTGAGGAGAGGCAAATAGGTCTATGTCTGGGATCCTCCATTTCTCTGCTATCATGCTGAAGACTTGTGGATTTAGTTTCCACTCGTGAGGATCCACAAGGTTTCTGCTTAAATCATCTGCCAAAGTGTTTTGTCTTCCTGGCAGGAATTGAGCTTGAAGATTTATTTGGTAGGTCAAAGCTGTGTTCCACAGTGCCATGGCTAATCTGCAAAGGGGGTATGAGTGTGTGCCCCCTTGCTTGTTTATATACCACATGACTGTGGTGTTGTCCGTCTTTATCAGTAGTTGTCTTGGATGAAGTAAGTCCTTGAAGACTGTTAGGGCATTTTGAACAGCTAGCATCTCTTTCTGGTTGATATGTAGATGCATTTGATTTGGTGCCCATATGACCTGCATGCATCTTTCTGCCTTGTGGGCCCCCAGGGCATAATCTGATGCATCTGTTAAGGTTTGGCTGGGAGGGGGTAGAGTGAAGGGCCATCCCATGTTTTGGTGACAGGCCTTTGCCCACCATAGAAACTCCTGTTGCAGGCAGGGGATGAGAGGAATCATTGTTTCCAGACTGTGTGAATGTTGACTCCATAAACTTTTTAGGTACCATTGAGGTTTCCTCATATGCAGTCTTGCATATGGAATTAGTAGGATGCAGGATGCCATGAAGCCCAGAGCCTGCAGAATTTGTCTTGCAGAAGACTGGGTTTTTGTTGCCATCAGTTTGAAGTAAGTAGTCAGCTGCCTTTGTTTGTCTGGCATGAGGTAAGCTATCTGGGCAGTTGTATTCAAGCTTACACCCAAGAATGTTATCTTTTGAGAGGGTACCAGTTGTGATTTATTTTCGTTTATTGTGTACCCTAGGCATGTTAGGAGCCTTTTCACAAATGCCAGGTGTTGTAGAAGAGTGTCCTTGTTCTCTGCTTGAATGAGACAGTCATCCAAGTAAGGATATATTTGAATACTTATTTGTCTGCAAAATGCAGTTACTGGTGCCAGGCACTTTGTAAAGACCCTGGGCGCAGTAGATAAGCCGATGGGCAGTGCAGAGAATTGGTAATGCATTAAGCCAGCTTTGAATCTGAGGTATCTTCTGCACGATTATCTTATTGGGACATGTAGGTATGCCTCTTTTAGGTCTAAAGTCACCAGCCAAGCATTCTTGCCCAGCATGGGCAGAAGCCGTTGCAAAGTGAGCATTTTGAATTTTGGAATGTCCAGGTATGTGTTCAAAATCGATAAATCCATTATTAGCTGCCAGGCCTTGTCCTTTCTGGGTACCAAAAACAGTCGAGTAAAACCCTGTCCTTTTTCCTGTTTTGGTACTGTCTGAATGGCCCCCATATCCATGAGGGACGTATCCTGTTTCTGTGCCTCTGCCCATTGGCTTTTTGGCAGATCTGGCCAACCATTTGTCATTGGTAGAGTGTGGAAATGGAATCTGCATCCCTGTGAAACAATGTTTAGTACCCGCTTGTCCTGGGTTATTAACTGCCAATTTTGAGCAAAAAGTGCTAATTTTCCCCCTATGGGTGCTGCCAAAAGATAAGTGCTTGGTATAGGCAGAGGGAAGTCATTGGGATTGCTTTCTGTAGGTTTGCGCTATCTCTCCTCCAGATTTGGAGGTGGATGCGCCCCATTGCTTTGACCTGTATGAGTCTTGAGTCTCGTACCTGGAATTCTTAGGGCATCTGGATTTTTCCCTTTGAGCTGTCTGACACAGGAAAGGACCAATTTTTTGTAGGCCAGTGTCTACTGAATCTAGGTGGCTGCACTTGTAAGAAATCTTTAACAGTTTGCATAGACTTAGCTTTGTCATCCTTTTTCTTTAAAACCTCTTCTGCCTTAAATCCAAACAGAGAATCATGCTGTAAAGGTGCGTCTAGCAATTTAGCTTTAACATGATCAGGCAAATTTTGTTCCTTTAATCAGACATGCCTCCTAATCACAGATCCAGTAACTGTGGCCCTGCAGGAGGCCTCTAAAGAATCAAAACCACATTGCAAAGCATTTCCAACTTGTTCAGCTGCATGCAATAATTCCTGAAATTCCTTATTTTCTGCACATTCTGAAATCAACATCATTTTCTGTTTCAGCAATCCCATAACATGTTGTTGGTACTTAAGCATATGAAATTGACAGTTTAAGGCCCTGATTGCCAAGGTTGCAGATGTATAAACCTTTTTTCCCCATCTGTCTAGTGCCCTTGAATCCCTGTCGGAGGGGGTAGGGTTTTTTGCTGTTGAGGCCTTAACTCCCTTTGGACCCTGTGAAATAGTTTCAGGATCAGCCACAGGGCTTCTAAATAAAAATTTATGAGAGTCAGGGACCCTGTAAAACCTCTCAGTCTTACTGGGAGCTGGGAATCAGAGGTCAGGCTAGATTCCGAAAACACATCGACCACAATGTCTAAAACAGGGGGAATGGCTAAAGGCTTGCGCTGAGGGAGAAGAAGGAAATCCCTGAGCCTCTTTTTTGATTCTGAGAAGTCTTGACTCTCCCAGTGAAAATGCTCCCTCAAAGTATGCAAGGTTTCTCCAAATGAATAGTTCTCAGGTGGAGATGCAGATGGAACAGACTGCTCAGCATCAGAATCCTCATAGAGAGGTAAAGATAATTCCTGATCAGAAGAGGAATCAGAAGAAATAGAAACCTGATCTGAAGAATCGTAGTCAGTGTTTTGCCTAGGCCTCTTATCTGGAGGGGGATGGGTACCCCTGATCAAGGTAATAAGGTCTTCAGCCATTTTGAGCATCTGTTTTTTAGGCATAGAGGCCTGTGCACGTGGCTCAGGCATCATTTTTTTAGTTTTAAAAGGTGTCTTTGCCTTTGGGTTTGCAGCTTTCGTCGGTTTGATATAAAAATGTTGAGGTCTGAATACACCCTCAGAAGCCGATGCCTGCTTAGCGGCTCTGGACCCATCTGAGGGAGATACATCTGTCGGTCCAATACCTTGAGTATCTTGCGGCATGCCTGACTCCACATGGGTGTCGGTAGAGGCCTGCGACTCGAAGGTGGCGGGTATCAGGGGTTGCGAAAGCGCCTCACTGAGTACCGGCGACTGGCTTAGGAGAAGCTTCTTCGTTGGTTTTGGATCTCGACTGCCTTTCTCTGTCCTTTTCTTTGCATTTTTATGTACTCCGGTAGTCGGATTGCTATCCGACGACATTTCTGGGTAGTTAAATCTGTTTCCAAAATACTTAGATGCAAAAATATACAGACGCTTAATAGGGCGTTGGTTAAATCTAGCACAAAACCGACAGCCAGGCACGTTGTGATCAGGGCCTAGGCAAGGAATACAGTATAAATGGAAACCCTTATGAGGTATTTGCTTCTCACAAGTAATACAATTATTAACTTTTTCTGACAGCGGTAAAAAGCAAAAAAAAAAGTTTCCCCAACAGGGTACTTAGCTTTAGTGAAGACTTCGGTTCTGAAACTCAAACTCGAATATTTCAGTAGTCGGCCGATGAGCACTTGTGAAATGCTTCTGCTTTGGGCACCGTGCGGCAAGAAAGAATAAAGAAAATGGTGTCTACTGCATGTTTTATACCCCTGACGACCTGACGTCATGGAAGAGAAGACAGCAACCAGCGCAGGACCCAAGACTTTGGAATTCAGGCTGACTAAGGGCAACCTGCCAGCAGATTACCCAAATGTAATGACTGCAACAGTGAAACATGAAGAACATCTGGTAGTGACTGGCTCCCGCACAGAAGCACAGATATCTTCTTGATGGCCTGTCCACCTTTATGTGGTAGTACGCATCTTGAAGATCTATACAGCACATCCAATTGTCTTTTTCCAACAGCGGGAGGATAGACTGTATTGTGACCATCTGGAATTTTTGTACTCTCACAAACTTGTTCAAAACACTGAGATCCAAAATTGGTCTCCAGTCCCCGGTTTTCATTAGCACCAAAAATAGTCTTGACTAGAATCCGGATCCTATCTGGTCTGGAGGGACTATTTGAATGACTCTTTTTCTTAATAGCTTTTCTATCTCTAGTGCTGCTTCTTCCCTTTGACTGGGTGGAATGTCGAGAAGATTTTTTGAAGGGATGGGGCAAAGATTGAATGGGATATGATAACCTCGGTTATAATCCTTTGTACCCAAGAATCGGTGGTGATGGTTAGTCAGGCAGAAGGGTACAAGGAGAAATATCCCCCAACCACCTCCAGAGGAAAGGAGTTGGGCCGCTCTTCAGGAGCGCTGGTAGAATTGGCCAGGGAAAGAATCCCTAGAACCCTGGTTACGCGGACACTCTCTGCCCCGAAAGGAGCATCTTCCCTGTGAGTTTCCCCCTCTGTCTCTGGGGGGAACTTGGCCTGTGTCACGAAAAGGACCCTGAGATTTCTTGAACCATATCTTTCCACTCTTTTGGTTTCGGGAGAAAGCACGTTGAGGGAAAGAATAATGGACACCTATGGCAGAAAGGGTCTTACCATCCTGTTCACATCTGGCCAGTGTGCTTTTAACTTTGGGCCCAAACAACGAGGAGGCCTCAATAGGGGCATTAAGAAAAGAAGACTTAAAGGGTTCCGTGAAGTTGCACAAGCGCATCCAGGCGTGTCATCTCAAGACCGCAGCTGAACCCGCTGCTCCAGCTGCTCCTTCTGATGCGTGAGATATCAATCGCATAGAGGAGTTAGATATAGATTCAATGGTGGCCGGCTGACAGGCCACTTTGTCACGGACCTCATCAGACACGGCACCAGCCAAGGTTTCAGAGAGCTCAGAAGCCAGATCCGTCTGAAGCCTGGTAAAATGTGCCATATAATTCAGGGACCTGATAGCAAAGGTCGCTGAAGCAAAGGTGCGCTTCCCTGTCCTGTCCAAGGCCCAGGACTCTCTGTTAGGCGGATGGACAGTCTGGCTTTCTTCTTCTGCCAGATCCTTTTTTGTTGCAGCCACCACCACCAAAGCATCCACAGGAAGACCTTTGAACCAATGGGGATCCGAAGCAGGAGAGGACAAGATCTTATCTGGCCTCCGGGGAATAGCTTTGACGGTATCAGGAGCCTTCCAAGCATGCTGCACGATGAGCTGGACAAGTTCATCAGCAGGTGGAGTAACCTAGGAGGTAGGGGGCCAGGCGCGAAAGGCCTGCAGGAACACAGATTCCTCAGAGGTCGGATTAGAGGACTGCCAGTCATCTCTCTGTTTCAGGATTTCGAGGATATCACCAAAGGATACCTCAGAGGGTGACCAAAGGGATCCTTCCCCCTCATCGAAATCTGTGTCTTTGGTGAGGGACTCCTCTGTGGAGTCCATGTGTTTCCTCTTACACAAACTTTTCCAGTGGACCTCCTCAGCGGGAGAAGCTGGAGAAGACAACTAAAAAGGGGATTCCTGAGGGAATATGTCCTGCGGCCCCTGCACCCTGTGTCCGCTAGGTGTGACTTGTGAAACCAGCATACCAGAGGAGGGCGGAGGTATAGACAGTCCAGAATTGCCAGCATCAGCGAAAGCCTTCTCCATCAGTTGGAAGGCTGGTCCACCTGAAGAGGAGTGCATGTCTAGGACAGGGGTCACCCCTCCCTCAAGTGGCTCAGGCTGCCTACCCGGAGTCCCTGGACGGCTGTGGAGCAGCAAACTATGCGTGTCACAAATGACATCCTGGGTTGTAGCAGAACCCTCCTGCCACGAGGGCAACTGCAGTTCCTTAGTGAGATCCATAAAGGGAACCGCAGAAAGGGAAGACTGTGCTATATTCCATGGACTTCACAGGCAATGAAGGAGGAGAATAAGAAGGGGTCTTTGGAGATAGGTGATCACCTCCCAAGGAAGGATAGTTCCTAAGGGGTGGGATACCTCTGGCCAAGAATGCCTGGTCCACAAGACGCAACACATCATGTTCGGAAAGGCTTCTAGTGGACCTCACGGAGACTGAGCGAGAAACAGGCCTGTCCACAAAGGAGGCAGACTCGGTGCCCATCTCATCTGACCGCATCGAGGACAACGGTGCTGAGAAAGACTGGACTACTGTTGTCTGCACCGAAGTCGTCACCGGTGCCAAGGTCATTGTCTGCACCAACACAGGGATCAGTGCCGAAGGTGGAACCGACAAAACTGGAGTCAATAATAAAGGTGTCGGTTCCGAGGAAGATCTTGAAGCCAACGCAGTCAAGATCAGCGCCGAATGAACGGTCGGTGCTGATACAGTAGTAATGGTCTGAACCAAGGAGCCCCACAGTGCCGATGTATAGAAGGCTGCAGGAGAAGTCAGAGCCAAAATCACTAATGGAGCCGAACGCCTCGGTGCCGAAGGTCTAGGCACCGAAAGCACTGTGGCTGACTGAGAAAGCTCCGGAGCCGAAACTTTAGCCTTTTTAGGTTTTGGTTGGCGGGAGACCCCAGCCGGGGATGAAGGCAAAGATTTAGCCTTAGTAGAAACATCCAAGGTTTTCATATGGGCTCTAGGAGGGATTGAGGGCTCCGACCCAGAAATAGCCTCTGAAAAGGGAGATTTTAGAAGTCCCCTTCAGTATCAGCTTGTTTTTCCTTTCCAACAAGGTTCTATTAGAAAAGTTGCCACAAATAGTACAGGGTGGATCAACAGACAAATGGGAAGCTCCCAAACAATAAACACACAGAGTGTGTATCAGAAGTGGGCAGTTTGTGTCCACAATCAGAACACCGCTTAAATCCCGGACTACCTTTCTTATCTGCCATGACAGCAAATTCAACAGTAGAAAAAGTTACCAACAATGGTACAAGAGAGTACCCGAAGGTATGAGAGAAAAGGGTGAAAGGATTACCAACGATGGTAAAGAGAGAATACCTCGCGGTAAAGAAAAGGCAGAAAAACCTGAAGAAATTGTAAGCGCTAGATGCGATAGGGTAAGAGACAATAAAATATTAACTTTTCTGACAGAAAAGTAGTATATAAAGCCATTAAACAACAACTGACTATACTTAGCTCAAGAGAAGTAGCTTGACACGACCGAATGGCAACGCGGCAAACAAAATCTGAAGTAACAGGGAGAGGGGATTTTGGGTAAGAGTTTAGCTCGAGAGTTTGAAGCTGACGCGAGCTTGGAAAATGGCCAGCTCGGTTCCGAGCTCGGAACCTATTACCCATGCATAAGGAATGAACGAGGATTAACAATATCAGATTGTATGTTATGCACTGAGCTTCAAGAATGTAACCACAGTTTACCATGCTGGAAAAGAGCAGAAATATGTATAAACTACATACATGTGCAGATGTGTTTTTTAATGGTAGAAGTTGGAACATACAGAGTTAACTTGCAAAATCTCAAGAAAATAAGTGGAAATTGTTTTACAATTCTGTTATCTCTGTTTCAGCTCAGAGCAGACACAATGCATAGAGTTGGAGGTTTTCCTATTGTCTTGAAACAGAAACAATTACTAGGTTTCAAATGTAAAAGTGTTTAACTGTTTTATGACTTCCAGTTCTAGGCAAACTTCTAAGAGATATGTACCTCTGACACAGAGGTGCTAAATTCTAAATTTCTGTTAGCCTGGAAACTGAACGCCGGTGACAGAGTGATGTCATCCCAGCTAACCCAGCATTAATGTGTATTATTAATTTAAGAAGTATCTCAGAGAGTCTGTGCATTTTGTATTTGTCTTTGGACCTGGAAACATCCTCTCATCAGCAATTGCTTTGCTATTAGTAAGTAATCATGGTACAATAATGTCTCTTACATATAGACACAAATATAGTAAAGATTAGTTTAGATTTTTCTGTATTTATTTGAGACTGTCCTGCAATGTTGTTTTAAAATATTTCCTGTGATTCTGACCTCTGTAGTCACCATGTTGAGTTATTGAGTATTGTTTTGTTCTTTTATTATTTATTATTAAATATATTTAAACCTTATAAATGTGACTGGTTTGTTTAGCGATATTTAAGCTCTTAAGACTACTGGCATATGTATTTGGTGACACTGTATAGGCCACTCCAATAGCCTTGCTGTTGGTCACACTTACTATTTGGATAATAGTACCATTACACAGTAAGATTGGGCACCCTTTTGTAAGGGCCTTAAAAGTAGTTGATAAAAGCTGGCTGGTGGCAGTGATAACTACAGTGTAGTAAAGGGGGCATAGCTAGTAAACCTGTGCCAGCCTTCCTCAGGAGTGTCTGTGTGTTTGTATACAAGTCAAATCTCAAAGTGTGTGTGTGTGTCAGCTACTTGGGCAGGGACACAAAGCACTGTCTGGACAAAGAGGGTGTTGGAGGTCTTAGCCTGGCCACTCAGCTGAGATCTTAACCCTATAGCTGTGCCAGTGGGGAGTCCTATTGGAGATAGAGGGTGAAACCAGCCTCAGACTGACTGTGATCTATGTGTCCTCTTAAGGGAAACTGTACTTTACTGTGTGTGTACTTGTCATCCTCTCAATGTGTACGTCCCTCACTGATGTTAGTGGTGAAGATCGAGTCTCTTTGATTAGTGGGTCAGGGCAGGGGCATCACACAGGGATCTAAGTGGATCTGCTAGGTTATATTTTTAAGTTGTTTAAAAGGCAACCTGGGATGTTGTCTAGTCCCACTGATGTCATGTTTTTGGCCTTGGAGAGCGCCAAGATGACCTGCTGTCGAGATACAAGGCTGAGGAATGGTGGTATGACTCTATCGTCAGGCACACTGACGTCCCATCCCGCTCACCAGGCTGAACAAGGAGAAGGTCACGGTGAGCTGCCTGTCGGGCGCTAGGATCCGCCACATAACACAAGCACTCAGGTCACTCCAAGGCAAGTACAAATATGACTCAGTCATTGTCCATGCTGGTGTGAATGACCTGAGACGTACCTCCCTGGACTACATGAAAAGAGACAGAGGAGCTCTCTGAGCATGTAGCCCAGGCCGGTATGACCCTGACCTTGAGTAGCATCTTACCCTCACCAAGAATGATGCCACAATATGAAGACAAGATGATCAATTTCAACAATTGGCTTAAGTATTGGTGTCATTCAAAGGGGACCCAATGCCTGTCTGCCTGGGATGACATGCTCGACAAGCCACGATGCTTCGCTAGGAACGGCTTGCACCTGTCACCCCTGGGCTTTCAGATATTGGCAAAGGCTCTTGCCACCCCCATAGTGCCTTTTTTAGGCAAGGCTCAAAAGACAAACCCACCTCCATAGCTATCACAAGGGATAAGAAACTAAGAGTAATGCTACTCAACGCCAGAAGTCTAAACCTCAAGATGCACGCACTTGAAACTCTCCTTAGCATGGAGAACGTCAATATCTGTGCAGTAACAGAAACCTGGTTCAAGGCTCCCGAGAGCACCCCAGGACTACCAGGTTATACCTCATACCATGCTTTTCGGCCCCGAAACTTGGACCGAACCACAAAAGGAGAGGGAGTATCAATATTCATCAAAGATACCCACACCTCCAGGTTGGTGGCACAGCACGAAGCATCAGAGACCATCCATGTGCAACTAACAGTGGGTAAAACTGCCTTCCAGTTTATAGCCTGCTACAGACCACCCTCCCAAACCCAGGAACCCCACTCGGCCTTCCTGAGAACACTGGAAAATATGAAGGTCTCTCCAAACACCATTATATTGGGCGACTTCAACTACCCTAACAAAGACTGGGAGCATTACTCTAGCTCCAACACCCTAGCCAAAAGGTTCCTAGAATTTATAAACTCAAATGCTATGGAACAACTTGTTGCCACTCCCACAAGAGGGGAAAACATAATGGACCTGATCATCACCAACATGGGGACTCTATGCTCCAGACCAGAAGTATATCCCTCACTGGTAAGATCAGACCATAAACTAATCTCACTAGATATTCACATCCCGACCCCAGCCCCTGCCCAGAAAACCACAGTGAAAAACTTCTTTAAAGCAAATTTCACACTCCTCAAAACAGAGGTGGAATCTTTCAAAGCCCCCAGGCCTGTGGAAAATACGGTCCAGACCGCATAATCCTTTATAAATGCATTCTATGAACACCTTCAGGAATGCATGGATCATGCAATCCCAAATAAAACCAAGACCCAATCCTCCAAAGTTAGGCATCCTGTCTGGTGGACCCCAGCCATAAACAAACTATACAATAGAAGGAGGAAGCTACTACATGATAGAGCAAAATCCCAAAAAGGGAAGGCATCTCTGATCAATATTAGCAAAAAACTACGGGCACTCATAAAATCGTCTAAGGCCAGCTTCGAGAGAAAAATTGCACAGGACACTAAGGATATTCACAAGGCTTTCTTTAGTTATGTTAGGAACCTGGGTGGGAATTCCCAGATATGATCAGAATTAGCCCAAAATGACAAAAATTCACCAAACCCACAGACACTGCCAACATCCTAGCTGACAGGTTCAGTGCAAACTCCCCCCCCCCCCCACCAAAAGGGCAAATATCTATCCCAGCAGAGTGCTGCCCCCTGACATCTCAGATGCTCAGGTAAGAGCCGCCCTCTCTAAAGCAAAAAACACAGCATCAATGGGACCAGTCGGTGTCCCGGGCTGCGTCCTACATGAACTCCAAGAAGAACTAAACCCAAACATAAAACTACTGTTCAATCTCAGCCTTACTACAGGATATGTACCCAAAGAGTGGTGTACAGCAACAGTGGTCCCTCTCCACAAAGGTGGTGCCTCAACGGATCCTGGAAACTATCGCCCCATAAGCTTGACTAGCTTGGTCTGCAAAGCTATGGAAAGGATCATCATGGACCTCATAAATAGAAATATTGGGGACCTACAGACACTGGATCCTATCCAGTTCGGCTTTGTTAAGGGCAGATCCTGCCTCTTAAACCTGGTCGATTTCTTTGAAACAGTCACCAAGGCCATTGACGAGGGGAAGGTGGTAAACACAGCCTACCTGGACCTTGCAAAAGCCTTCGATACAATACCCCACTTGGGCATTATAGATAAGCTCACCAGCTTAAATATAAACCCCTATGTCAGTAGATGTGTTGCAAACTGGCTCAAGGACAGAACCCACATGGTTAGAATTGCTGAAGCCATGTCAGACTCCAAACCAGTTACAAGTGGCATCCCACAAGGCTCAGTCCTGGGACCTCTCTTGTTCGGTATATATTTCTCGGAGGTACAGGCTAACACGGAAGGACTGTGGCTGACCAAGTTCGCAGATGACTGCAAACTGGGCGCCATAATCGACTCTCCAGCCGACACAAGCATCCTAACAAAAGGGCCTCATAGAAACAGACAACTGGTGCCAGAGCCATGGCCTCAAGCTAAACGCCAAAAAGTGTATAGTCATCCCCTTTGACAAAAACAAAGTGCCCACAAATTACCACATAGGTGGTAATCCATTAAGTACGGAAGAAGTAATTAGGGACCTGGGGACCCAAGTTGATAGCAATCTCTCATTTGACAACCACGTGGCCAAAGTGGTTAGAAAAACATTTTATATAGCCCACCTAATCATGAAGGGATTCACATCTAGATCAGGGGAGGTCATCGCGCCTCTTTACTCATCCCTCATAAGACCCATAATGGAGTACAATGCCCCTTTTGGGATGTACCTTACCAGACACCTGCAGCAACTGGAAAGACCCCAAAAGTACCTCACCAAGAGGATCAAAGGGCTCAAACAGATGCCATATGCTGCCCGGTTAAAGAAACTCCAGCTTTACTCAGTGGCATACCGCCTGCTCAGGGGCGATCTGTGCCTGACGTATAAAGCCATGTCCAACCCGGAATTAATGGACATGCTGCACCTCAGAAAATCCAAATCCCATCGAGCTATGTGCTCGAGAGACTTGAACCTCAGCACTAAATAGGACATGCTGGAGGGACAGATTCATAACCCAGAGGCTCCCTTCACTCTGGAATAAAATCCCAGTCCAGGTTAGGCAGAGTCCCTCATTGACTCTCTTCAAGAGGAACCTTGATGAGTGGATGGGAGATAGTAGGTTTACCCTGGGTATCGCTTCTGTGTCACTGTTAAACAGAGGCACAGTATACTAACCTCGAAAAAGGGCATAGCAAAATTCATTTAAAATGGGTGGCAAAAACCAAACACACTCTGGCTAGGCTTATAAATGCCCTAGGGCAGATAGCCTAGGGGTGGGAGACTGGCATAATGGTTAAGGTGTTGATCTTTCAAACACAAGGTGGAGGGTTTGATTCTCACATGAAGCAATTGGCTTAGCTTAAAATGGCCTACAAGGGCAGTTAGCCTAGTAATGTATGAATCTTTATGCTGTGGAACAAAATCCCGGTACATGTGAGGCAGAGCACCTCGCTGGCCTTGTTCAAGAGGAATCTTGACCAATGGATGGGAGATCGCAGATATACCCCAGGGATTACTTCAGTGTCACTGCTTGACAGAGGCACAGAAAAATGATAGGCATAGTTTTTATTCAAACTAAAGGGGTGGCGAAAGCCACATAACTATGGGCTAGGCTTATAAATGCCCTTGGGCAGATAGCCTAGTATGAACCTATGAACCTATGGTAGGTATACTTTGGGGGATGATTGGGGGGGTGACGTTTTCTCCAAATCTGTCAGCTAGCAGATTGGCTGTTACCTCTGGCACAGTGCATAGTTTTAATTTCAAACCTAGTTAAAGAATGCCTTGTGATTACCCTTAGCTAGGGAGGCTATGTTTGCTTCATAATTAGCTTTGGAGGACTTGCAAGATTTCCAATTTGCTTGTTTGAGCCAGAGAGGGATTTCTTCCTGTACTGAGCCAGTTCCCTCTTGTTCCTGGATATTAGTTTCTTTCTCTTGTTGTACAGCTTGTTTATAATTGGGGTCCACCAGGCTGGCTTGTTTTTTCAGCAAGACCCGGTTTTAATCCGATCAGGTACAGCCGATACTACTCAACTGCTTAAGTGGTTATACTGGGCAATAGTGTACATCTCTGCATAGGAGTCCATGTCATCTGTGTTGGAGGGGGCTTTGAAATGTTTTATACCATCACTTAATAGGAGGTAATTTGTCTTACAAACATTTTTGTTAAACACCTTTATTGAATTATCACATGTGGCATAGGCATATTTATAAAAAAAATAAACTGTATCAACAAGTAAAAATTAACAAACATTATGCTTCACATATACTGCTATATATCATATAACCTAAGCAACATTACATAAATTATTCAATTCCTGACCCATTTTTAAACAAGGAACATCTTTATTAAACCATCACTTAAAACATAAGCAATCATACATTTATATAACTAAAAACAAATCACACCAATACAATCCTTGTTGCAACCATTTTAATCACAAATTATACTGACACACACCCACTTTCAAACATTATACATCACTTATAATCTACCCAATTGTTTTCAGTCAAACATTGCATAGCTCATTTAAGTCCTGCCTTCTCTTAAATCTCATTCCTCCCCTGTATGTATTGTTCACACAGTTCCCATTTTTTCATATGTAGTTTTCTCCTACCTTTTCCTAAAGATCTCAATTCCAGCTGTTCTATCTGTTACTATATTCACTACTTCTAATATAGTTGGCTAAGATTTTGATTTCCATTTTCTAGTTTTTGGCAGCCACCATAATTAGAGACACAAGGCCTTACCACATCTAGGCAATTCCGATTCTGTATCATAGCTCAGAAAAATCATCTCCCTTATAACACCAATCTGCACATCCAGCATCTCCGACAGTGCATTCCGCAGGGAATCCTTAAAGTCCACCAACTCACTGCACTCCCAGACAATATGTTCCCAATTACGTCTTTCTTCCCCATTACACCTCCAACATTTGCGATCTTAGAAACATTCTTAAGCATTTTTCAGCTTGATGGGGTATCTGTATTATAATTACATTGAACGAGACTCATTTATGTTCCAGTCTTACCAGGGAGGACATTATATAGGGGGGGTGATACTCCCACATGTTAGTGAATACTATGCCCAGGAAATTTGAGCCTCGTGTGTGTGTGCTGACTAGCTGTTTTAGAGCATCTGCATTGACAAAGTCAAACAGCCTCTGAGCCATCATGTTTGCGGTCGTGTATGTTTCCCAGGCGATGGTAGAATAATTAAAATTACTCATAAGTAAGGTGTTGGGCTGTATGTTAAGTTACTCCAGTAAGTTCAGGTATGCAGTATGTTTTTCCAGTTTCATGGTGGGGACCTATAGCTAGATATGATGCGGCAGACTGCTTTGCCTATAGTTAATTGGACATGGAGTAGCTAAAGAAAGTCATACTGTTTGACCAGTCTTGAGGTGTGCTTATTCTCAATGAAGATGCATACACCTCCTCCTTTGGTTCTTTCACTTTCAGTTTGTGGTCAGAATGTACAGAAAGCATTGTAGCCCTGCATGGCCTGGGTGATTTCCATGCCTTTGAACCATGTCTTGGTGATTGCACAGATGTCAGCATCTTCTAAAGTGAGGAGTACTTCCAGGAAGTGTCATTTCTAGTTTAGACTCCTAGCATTAAGCAGCTGTACCTTGAGTATATCTAGAGATGATTTTGTTATGTTGGGAGGTTGGTTATTTTGACACGGCTTAAAAAGGCACAAAAGGGGTGGCTAATGCCTTTGCCAGTATCTGAAAGCCTACAGGAGACAGGTGCAGACCATCTCTGGCAAAGCAGAGTGGCCTGTCCAGGGGCGGCCCGTGCTACTGGACTGCCAGACTGCAGCCCCCCCCCCCCAAGCTGTAAAATTAAAGAAAATTAAAGAAAATAAAAGATAAAAAAAAAATTAAAAATTTGCGGACTTTCACGCAGGCGAACTAGTCCGGACTGCTGCTGAGACAGTCTGGAGCATGCACAGACTGTTTCAGCAGCAGTCCGGACTGGGAAACATGTAAGAGCAGAGATCCCAGAAGTCTATGCAGTTGCAACTGCATAGACTGTCACAGGAAACTCATCAGACTGCAACGTCGGCAGTCTGGAGTCTCGTCAGGGGAAGATCTCGCGTGGTGGATGTGCGGACTCTCGTTGCAGGAAGATCTCACGTGGTGGATGTGCTCCAACGGGCAGGGGTTTGCAGCTATGGAACAAAGGGATAGGATCTACATCGCTCCAGGTGTGTGTGTGTGTGTGTGTGTGTGTGTGTGTGTGTGTGTGTGAATGCCCCAGTTGCTATATACTGGTGGCTAGAACAAACTCATGGTGGTGTGGTAGGGAACACCTCAGGCTTGAACCCTGTACCTTGTATGCAGGTGTTAAAGACCTGAATTCCCTACCTACCACCATTAGTAAAAACAATTGCAAATTTTTGCCTCATATTTGATCTGATCTGTTCCTCATAATATCTGTGGTTTCTAAATGTTGCAATGCTTGATATTTGATGGTGCAGTGGTAGCATTGTTGCCTCACAACTGCAGGTTCTCAGGTTTGATTCTTGGCTGAGGTGCCTTCTGTGTGGGGTCTGCATCTTCTCCCTGTGTTTGTGTGGGTTTGCTTTTGTGTCCTCCCATGTAACAAAGACATGTCTGCATTATTTCTTCCTGGGCCTCTGCTGAAAGTTGTTTTTTTGTTCCAAGTCAGACTGTCCTGATTAACAAATGTTAAATAAAATTGACAGGCATTTGAATTTCAGACTTCAGGTTTCTGAATGTTTAATTCCTTACATATTTGATGGTGCAGTGGTAGCATTGTTGCCTCACAGCTATAGGTTTTCTGGTTTGATTCTTGGCTGGGGTGCCTTCTGTGTGGAGTCTGCATCTCATCCCTGTGTTTGTGTGGATTTGCTCTGGTGTCCTGCCATTTTACAAAGACATGTGTCTGCAGTATTTCTCCGTGGGCCTCTGCTGAAAATTGTTTTTGTTCCATCAGAAGTAAAACTAACAGGCATTTGAATTTCAGACTTCATATTCTTCAGAAAATACATAGTAACGCAACCTAAGTTTATAATATGAATATTTGAAATTTGTCCTTATTTTTGGGACTGTATTACCCCATTATTGGCTTTGTCCAGGTTTTTTGTGCTAAGGTTGACAGCTATGGCAAGAACTGAATTCACTGAATATGTTTGAGGGCTGTATTCCCTTCATTACTGGGTTTGTCCAGGTGTTTTGTGCTAAGAGGTTGACAGCTATGGTGAGAATTGAATTCATTAAATGATAGCCATTTAAGTTTCAGTCTTCCGCTCTTTCACAAAGCAGCTGATTTGGCGTAGTGGTATGTTGCTCTGACTGTTTTGCACAGGAACCTTGGCAGTAAAATGTATGGTGGTAACAGCATTTTTCTTTCACAAAGCAGGTGATTTGGCATAGTGGTATGTTGCTCTAACTGTTTTGCACATGGACATTGGTAGTAAAATGTATGGTGGTAACACAGCATTTTTCTTTCACAAAGAAGCTGATCTGGCATAGTGGTATGTTGCTCTGACTCTTTTGCACAGGGACCTTGTCGGTAGAATGTATGGTGGTAACACAGCATTTTATTCTAGCAACTTTCCAAGATTATACAAGCAATGTTTAATGTGTCCCTGGTTTTTGGGCTTTTGACCCCCCCCCCCCAATAAATTTGGCTTTTTCCATATTTCTTGTGCTGCGAAGTTGAGATGCAGTTGAGTATTGAGTAGATTTTACAAGGAGCTGAGAGCTGCAGGGGAAGAGAAGTTTAGTGCTGCTTATGCCAAGTCAGCTTGCATTGTTAATAGTACAACAGGTTGTGTACTTGCTTTTGATGCAGAAGGTTGTTGGTTCTACTCCCACAAGGGGTGAATGCTGCCATACTGAAAAAGTTAAGATACTAACTATGAGCCTGTTATCAGTTTGCCATCCATTTCCTATTGCAATATTACTAGCTTATCATTTTTAATGTAATATAGGCAATTTATTCCTCAGGGGCATCAAACACTTTATTTTTCGATGAAACCATGAAATATAAAGGTGTTTGCTAGCAGCAACCTCTTCATTAGTTACAGATTTATTTAATGTGGAATTATTTATACGACTTTTTACTTCTTCAGAGATTGTGCATATTTACTGATAATGGTGGACTGTAGAATTGTGCATATTTACTGATAATGGTGGACTGTAGAAGTTTGAGTAGACTTTTATGATGGAAATGTTCTGAACTGGGCAGTTTTGTCATTATGGGTACATGCATTTTGTTTCATTGTTTACTGGAAAGATGTTCTGAATTGGGCAGTTTTGTCATTATTGGTGCATGCGTTTTGTTTCATAGTTTACTGGAAAAATGTTCATAACAATAGGAAGGTGTATCAAAGAGCACATGTATGTTTCATATGCAAGGGGCCTATGATTTGAAAACAGCCTAGAATTAATCTTTATCTGCCACTGGTAAAATGTATTTTCTTTGAATGTGGGTTTCAATGCTGTTTCAATGAATGTGAGTTTCAAGGGCAGAGAAGTTTTAATGCTAAGTTTGTTTAGCAGATGTCTTAGTGTTTGTGCTGTAAAATGCAAAATAAAACTTTCAAATGAAGTCCAAATCATCATAGAAGTAAATCAGTATGCACATGAGTGTTTATGGTAAATGGAGTGAAAAAGCCAAGTAATGGATCATTGGAATGGCTGCAGGGGGAGGCTCCATTCAACCATGATTTTGTGTGGGGGAAGGGCGGCAAACGTAAAGACAGCCCCAGCTGAACTATACCTCCCAACTGTCCAGATTTTAATAGAATGAATAGATTTTTGCTTCTTATTTTTGATTTGTTCTCCATAAAATTTGTGGTTTTCTGGCAAATCATTTAGGAATGAAGTCACTAAATAATGACACACTGAGTTTCAGACTTCATAACCTTCAGAAAAATGCATGCTAAATTAAGACCTGTTGTTCTATCAACTGTCTCAGTTTATACAAGAGCAATTCTTAGTACTGTTTATATGTTCCCCCAATATATTTGGCCTTGTCCAGATTTATTGCATTAACAGGTTGAGAGGTACATGCAAATAAATTGCTTTATAGAATTAGGCATAGCCAAACCTCTCAACTGTCCCCGATTTTGGCTCAAAATGTTGCTCTTCTCCCTAATAATCCCTCCGCAAAATAGCAATTATGGAAGAAAACATGGAGGGTTTACAATTAAAAAATAACTGTAATAATCAGAGTTATAGATTACTTTTATTTCAGAAATGCATGTAGATTCTTTTATTTTGTCAGCTGCTCAAGTTAGCAGTACTAATATTAAAGTGTCCCTTCTTTGACAGGTTCCCAGCTGTATTGTGTGGCTATTTTATATTTTTACATCACATTTTTGGTCCATTTTTCATAAAATTGTGTTTTTTTTGGCAAATTAGTGACAAATCATTAAAGACTGAAGTTAGAAAATAATGACAGATATTTGAGTTTCAGATTTCATACCATTCAGAAAATTCATACTAATGCAAGACCTATTATATTATCTTTCTAAGTTTATAAGAGCAATATTTAAAAATTGTCCTTATTTTTAGGCCTTTGTCCCACTTCTTTCTATGGCTTTGTCCAGATTTCTTGCTCTGAGGTTGAGAGGTATGACAAATGTGTCACGGCCATCACAGTCAGTCAGAGACATTTCAAATTGTGACATACTTGTTGCACCCCACTCCCCCATGTAGTAACTCTAGATGTGTCGAAGCAAGGCAAGGAGTAGTTATGCAGTGTAAATGTGCAGAGTGTCCCCCCCATCCAAGGTAGACACAAGTACTAGAATGGCTTTTCATCTGTCCTTGATTTTTGCAGAATGGTCTGGTTTCTGTCATATTTTTTGTACTGTTGATTTATGCTTATTACTCAAAGTGCCTGTTGCTCTGTGTTGAAGTAGCAATATTTTAATGACCATCAGGTAAGCTTGGCTGAGATTGTAAGATGCAAGTAAGCTTTAATAAGCACACTGTTAAAGAATTGCCAACATTGAAAGCCTTTCTGTTGTTGCCATGTAGAGAATACTTAACTACATAATGTATAAGCCTTGGGTATTGAAATGCATATGACAGTATTTGTAATAAAAGACAGGATTACATTATTTTAAGAAGCTTATTACACTTGGAGACTTCCAGTCATCTCTGTAGGCTTTACCCGTAAACTAAACAGAATGTCAATCGTGTGGTCCATAACCTATACAGTAATCCTTCTAAGCAATGTGTCTTGAGCTTATTTTGTTTGCTTTTCATTTTTTACTTTGATCATGTTTTCCCCATGAAACAAGTAGATAGTTGTCAGGCAGCAGGTCTTTTTTTGGATAAGAAACATTTTTACAAGTGGGGGCATCAGAGATTTCTACTTTCAGCATGTTACTTGGTACTTTAATAAAGCTGAATATAAATTATAATTAGAACTGCAGTGCAAGAAGTGGTTTGAGTTGAGTGCTGCTTGTTTTTCTTATACTTGATTTTGACTGGCATTTCATTAATGTGTTTAAAAAGTACTTTATTTTTTCATGCCTCACAACCTTTTTGTTTCCATCTAGATATTAAGTAAGCTGTCATGCAGCCAATGCATTGAAATATTTTATTCTTCTACACTTCATTTTGTCTTGATTGGACTCTCATAATGATGGTTTGGCACCCAGGGCAGTGTATTTAGTTAGTTTTTGTGGTTTTGAGCATAGCCCCTCCCCTTTATAGTTGGCCACACCCCTTCCCATTGACCCCACCCATTCAGCTGTCTCCTGCAGCCCCCCTTTGATTTGAAGTCACCAGCCGCCACTGGGCCTGTCAACCACGTTTTCCCAGACTAAAAGATATTGGATCCCCTTGGACTGACACCAGAAGCTAAGCCAATTGTTAAAGTCAATATTTTTTTGTTTGTATTGTGGGATCATCTTTGGAGAAGGCAGAATGATGCTTAAAGCTAGGCTTATACCTGACTGGAAAACCTAATCTGAGAGCTCAGTCACGTTTCTCTTCATATAGTCCACTGAGGTACATCTCAAGTCATTCTTCCCTACATGGACAATGACAGATTCACACCACTACTTGTGGTCAAGTGACTTGAGTGCTTGAGTGACTTAATGGATCCTGGCACCTGACAGGCAGCTAACCGCAACTTTCTCCTTATTCAGCCTGGCGAGGGGAACGTGTGCATCTCACAATGGAGCCACCTATGACCAATACATTAGGTTTTGTGGTGTTATGCCTTATGGGCTTATTTGTTGAGATACTAATGTGCGTGTTTTGTATTGTGATTGTTTTTGCATTGTTATGTATGTAAGTGGTTTCTGTTTGGGAGGCCTCTGATCTTTTGTTAAGTTACTAGTGAGTACCTCCACATAAGTGGATTTATGTGTCATGTTGTTTATTTAGTGTGGGAAGTGCGTGTGTACTGGCAACCTGCATGGCATTCGATTTATCCTTATGTGAGAGTCTTGCCTTAAATTTCATAGTGTAACCACATCTGACACACAAAGCATTTGTTTGTTTCAGGAGTAAGTGGTTGTCAGTGTAGATGAGACAATTGCTACATTGCCTCAGGATGCCCATGTCTATCAGGTTGGCCAAAGAGATGATGGGAAACTGCCCATCCATGCTAGCAGGCTCTTACTGTATGTTTTATTAGGGAAGGGAATGGGTTAAATTGACAGGACTGTGCTGGTAGTGCCGAGACTACAACAGGGACCTATATGCTGTGCAGGCTAAGGCTGATCAATTAGGCAGCACTGCTCAGTCTGCAACTGAGTTGCTGCTCCTAGAGCAGCAGAAAAGTTTAGAAGGGTTTCACTGACAGCTGTTTAGGGAAAAAATGAGCTTCTAGGCTTTTCCATCTATACAAGGGCACTGCTATCCACTGCTGCGTGAAGAGCAGCAGCACACAAATATGAGGCTTAAATATGAGCAAAGAGAAACAACAGGTCATAACATCCCTGTATTCTTTCCTTATAAGACCCATTATTGAGTACAATGCCCCTTTCAGCATGTACCTCACAAAACACATGCAGCAGCTGGACAGACCACAGAGGTTTTTCACCAGGAGAATCCAGGGCCTCAAACATCTACCCTACACATATAGGCTAAAAGCAGTGTCCTTCTACTCAGTCTCATACAGATTCCTCACAGGTGACCTCTGTCTGGCATCATAGCTATCTCAGACCCCACCTTGATGGGACTACTGCATATCCTCAAGTAAAGCTCCACTCGAGTAACCCGCATGCATGATCTCAACCTGGTCTGTGACATCAATAGGACTTGTTGGCAGGACAGATCTGTGTCCCAGAGATTCCCCCTTCTATGGAATAGACTCCCTCTTCACGTCAAGCAAGAGTACCTCTTTAACCCTTTTTAAGCACAACCTGGATAACTGGATGGGGAACAGAAAATACACCCCTGGGATTCCACCTGTGCCCCTGATGGACATGGGCATCGGGTGCTGACTTGTCAGAACATGAACTAACTTTTTGAGTGGCTTGTAAGGACCTCAGGGCCAATAGCCTAGTAACTTCCTATTATACCATCAGGAAAGCAAACGAGCTTTCCACCATCAATCCCCAACTCAGACAGGTTAGATCAGCATACGTTTGCAACAAGGGTGCAGAAAAACACCTTCTTAATGTAGAATAGCTAGTTTGGAGCCCAACTGTAACAAGAACACAGAAACTACCTACAGCAGTGCTACAACTAACAGTTACAGTGTTGTTTCTCTTTGCTCATATTTAAGCCTTGTGTTTGCATGGTGTTGCTCTTTGCGTAGCGGTGGTTAGCAGTGCCCTTGTATAGACACAAAAGCCTAGAACTTCAGTTTTTCCCTAAACATCTATCAATGAAACCCTTCCAAGCTTTTCTGCTGCTCTAGGAGCAACTCAATTGTGCACCAAGCAGCATTGCCTTATTGTTCAATCTTAGCCTACACAAAGTATAGGTCCCTCTTGCAAGCTTGGCTCTACCAGCACAATCCTGTCAATTTAACTCATTCCCTCAAACAAGCCCTCAAACAAACAAAAAACAAAAAAAAATACATCCCCAATACATATTAACTTAACACTAACACACAAAATATGTACATCTTCAAAAATTTAAGTTTTACCCTCCTAACAAGAACAATTGTCCCAAACTGACAGCCACACTCACAGACTTGGGTTAATCTAAAAATAAGGTTTATCCATGCCTAGACGCATGGTGCAACCTGTGCTTCTCCTAAATGTTGTCTGGTTTCATCTTATCTTTACTGCTCTCCCAGAATGGAAAAACACGAATACTTTCAGAAAATATTATCTCCTAGCCATTGAAAGAAAGCCATTAAAAACTATTTTGTTTTTATTGCTCTTCATCAGATTGTCTCCATGTAGACATAAGAACCAGATAAATAAATGTTTGCAGAAGTAACCCTGTATATAATAATTTATTTGCTAGAGGAAAGCTTTACTATATTCAATGTTCTGTTTTATTTAGTTGCTTTCTTTTAAAACTTATTAGTAGATCAAGGCAAAAGCCTTAATACAGTCATACCCTATGCAAAAATGAGAAAAAGGACATCATTGTTCTTGTATCACACTCTTGAATAGACTTTTTTTTACACTATAGAGCCTACATTTCTTAAAACCGAACAAGGCAAAAAGAGAAAATTATAAAAACAGGGGCACCTGTTTACTTTTGTATTCCCATTACACTTGAAAATAACTGAGAAATATTTACTTTATAGCATGTGGATTATATTAAACACTATAAAAACATTACTGCCAAGAACAAAATTTTGTTTTACTTACACTCTCACCCTCCTCTTCGCCTCTCCTAAGTGTTTCACCAAACATTAATGACATGAATACAGACATATGCTTTAAGCATCCCCTACAAGTGTAACAAAGTCATGGTTATCTTGTTCTGTCACGTTTCATAAATATAAATAATGCTTTGTAATCCCACATTTATCAGTTTCGGAGTTGCTGTTTTTTTCCCCTGTTTATCTCCATCTCCCAAATCTACTCTCTGCTTCATTTCCAGCGAACTCTTGGTTCTTCTAGTCAACTTGTCTGCTTTTTTTCTCTCTCTCAAACATTTTCCATTAAAACATTGGAAAAGGTTTCACTGGCACACTCTCTTGTGGTGTTTATTACCAGAAGAACAAGAAGCATCTCCTTCTGTTTCACAGCTCACTTTTTGTTGGCCAAACTTTTGTATTGCTTCTTTAGCATGTTCTGCATCAAAAATGATTTCCCTGTCCCTGCAGGAAAGAATATTCTGCATATATCAAGCTGGGTACAGCCTGCTTCTCGACATTCCATGATTAGTGGAATAAATTTACTCCTCTTCTACCTGGTGTACTGTCAGTAATCATTTTCCACAAACACTCTATTGCCTCCCACTTTTAAGTACTTTGTCCTTCAGCCACGGTTTTGTCAGAATCTACTCTTTCTGCTGGTAGGATTGCATCTTTACTATTAAAGGTCTAGGTTGCTTTCTCATAGCCAGGTTTGGAGCATACGCATAATATACTATTTCAGTTAACAACTCCTGTGGAATACCAGTCCATCTGTTTATTTACGTTTTCATAAAAGTAATACAGTCTGTTCTTTCCAGCTTCTCTGGTACAGCAGAAAATCTCAGTTCTTCCCTACATGCTCTGTCCTCTATTTTTTTAAATATCTCTTCTTTAGCAGTCTCATATGAGGCCAGCCTTTTCTTCATTTCAGCCTCTAATTTTTACAGTTTTAACACCTCATCTGAATAAAGCTTCTTCCATTTTTCCCCAGCCTTTTGTTCTTTGAGTTAATATAATCCATCAGTACTTTATTTTAATCAGCTCTGAGTACATCTGACTTATTTTTCCTCTAGGTTACTGGAAATCATGTCTTGCAACAAAGCTGCAGCCTGCACTTTTTGCTGAACATATGCAGAATTCTTCCCACTCAGTGTTTTTTCCTTACCTTCTGTGATGGATTTCAGAATTGAAATTTACCCAAAAACATGGATTTACTGGTTCTCTTCTGAGTTTCTGTTTTCACACTGGGAGAGCTGAAAGTAAGCTATTACTCAATGTGGAGCCATCCTGGAAGTCTATTCAAAAGAAACCTTGATCACTGGATGGGAAATCACAAATTCTCCTTGGTCTGGCCCTCCATGTCTCTGATGGACAGAGGTTGACAGTAAGTAAATTAATACCAAACTAACATACCCCTCCAAAACCCTTAGCTACCCATTTACTAACATACCCCACCATATAGGCATCCAAGGAACATGGGGACAAAACTGGGCTGGATTGTATGGCTAGGTTTGCAAGCACCCTGGTGTTTCTAGTACAAGTCTATGAACCTTCCCTTTCCTTTGCTACACCCTCATTTTTGTGGTAACACTATCTGTTATTAGTTTAGCTGCAATGTAATGCATCTTTATTTATGTATACTATATTGCATGAATCTCTATCAGTAGTCCTAATTACTGTACTCATTGATTACTGATTCTTACATTTTGGATCTAATCTGCTTCTTTCATCTATCTTAATATGTCTAGCCATCTCTATTAAACCAAACAGGTGCTCCCCTAGATATATTTTATGCGAGTCTTCTTCAGAACATTGCTCTGTGGCATATCTTCTTGAAATGCATACTTTTCCATCTGAGGCTTTATTGGCCCATCATGTTGCAATACTGCCTGCATCAGAATTTTCATTGTTTCTGGTTCTTTCGCTTATTGTGCAATTCTAACTGGACTTTCGTGCAACTCTCTTACAGAAGTTTACAGATTACCCTGTGGCATATTTTCTTCAGATGCATCCTGCTCCATCTTTTGCTCCTCCTTCTAGGTACTCACTGGCCCATCATGTTTTCCATATTGCCTGTGTTGCAGTTCCACACGAAATTCTTCACTTTGCAGATGGTCTATCAGTTCAACTTGAATTTTTTTTTAATTTCTGCCTCCTTAAATGTCTTTTGCACATTTCACCTTTTTATATTTGTGTATTGTGAAATTTGCCATATCTGTGTCTCTGGGTGCATTTCTCTTCAAATACTTTTATCTGCAAAAATATCACACCATATCAGTTCTCTTTTTCATGTCCATGTTTCTTTTGCATATTTTTGTATAACTTCATCCCCCCCTACACACACACACACATTTTATGTTGCTTTGTTTTGCAGGCAGCCCATTGCTGCTTCTTCTATATAATATTTTTCCTTATCTTTACATTAAGGATCTCAAATTATTACCAGCAGCTTTTAACAGTTCTTCTTGTGCAAGCCTTTTTTCTTTCCTCTAATTTCTCTCCTAGTCTTGCTACATACCCTGTGCCTGGAAATCCTTTTTTTTTTTTTTTGCATAACAATCCGCGGTGGTGGTGCTGCGGTAGCGTTATTATCTCGCAGTAAGACGCTGTCCGGTTCGATTCTCAGCTAGATCGTCTTCCGCGTGGAGACATGCGTGAATGGGCGTACCTTCGTTGAAGGTTGTGCGTCAGGGCTGGTAACTCGGCACGTAAAAATCAACTACCAATCATTAGCGGACCGGAGTTCCGCTGTGGCAACCCCTAACCGAGAAAAGCCAAAAAAACACAACAACAATACATAGTCTCTCCCTTATCCTTAACAGACATTGTTGTCCCTATGCCTCTTGCTTCACTTATTAGTTTATTTATTTATATATTTTTTGTGGGCTATTACTTCCTTGTGCCATGGTGGAGGTCAAGTTCACTCAGATTCTGTGTACATGCAGTCATTGCTTTTACAGTGTTAATTTCTTCTGTCGTTACTGGCTAACCACACAATCCCAATATTAGGTGACTTCACTACTTTAAATGAAAGTATTTGAGAAACACATTTGATGTTCATCGTGTTACCCTGCTGCAGTCATCACACTTGGGTTATCCTGTCGTCAGGCGGTCCCGCAGTCGGCCGGAATTCCAAAGTCTTGGTCCGGCGTCGGTTGCTGTCGCTTCTTCCCTGACGTCAGTGTACCAGGGGTATATATATATTGGAACCAACGCCATTTTCTTCAGTCTTTCTTGCCGCGCGGTGCCCGAAGCAGAAGCAGTTCGCAAGTGCCGGTCGGCCGACTCCTGAGATTTTCGAATTCGAATTTCAGACCTAAGTCTTCTATAAAGCTAAGTACCCCGTTGGGGAAACTTTTCTTGCCTCAGACCGATGTCAGAAAAAGTTAACAATTGTATTTCTTGTGGGAAGCAAATACCTCATAAGGATTTTCATTCTTATTGCATACCTTGCCTAGGCCCAGACCACGACGTCACTAGTTGTCTTTTTTGTGCTAGGTTTAATAAGCATACTATTAAAAGAAGCTTTGATTTCGCACGACACTACTTCGGTAGAAAATTTAATTACAGTATGCCGTCGGAGCAACCGACTACCGGCGTGCACAAAAAACGCAAGGATAAGGACAGACAGCCCAGGCCTAAGCCAGATTCCGAGGCCTTGGCTGGTCTGGTCTCCGGTCCTCAGTGAGGCTCCAACGCAACCCCTGACTACCGCAGATCTGGAACCCGAGACCGCTTCGGAACTTTTAGCGGGATGTACCAGGCTGACGCAACCATTTTGTTCAGGCCCTACCGACGACATTGCTGATAAAGATGTCGGTGCTGCAGAAACGCCATTGGTTTCTGAAGGCGTTTTAGACCGACAACGCTCACCATTAAAACATATCCTAAGACGAAGACTCCTATTAAATCTAAAAGGACTGCACTTCAGTCCCCTGTTCAAGGCCCAATACCTAAGAAACAGATGCTCAAAATGGCTGAAGATTTGATCTCTTTAATCAGGGGTTCCCAGCCTCCTCCTGACAAAAGGCCTAGACAAGAGGAAGATTATGCATCCTCTGAACAAGTGTCCATTTCTTCAGCCTCCTCTGAAGACCAAGATTACTCCTTCTCCCCTTATGAAGATTCTGATGCTGAGGATTCCAGCTTCTCCTCCTGAAGACTACTCCTTTGGAGAAACTTTACACATTATGAGGGGAACATTTCCACTGGGAAGGTCAGGACTACTCTGACTCAAAGAAAAGGCTCAGAGAGTTTCTTTTACTCCCCCAGCACAGACCACTTGCCATCCCACCCGTGTTAGACATTGTGGATGATGTTTACTTAGAATCCAGTTTGAACCCAGACTCTCTACCTCCTGCTCCAGCCAAGCCTGACAGATACTATAGAGTGCCTGATTCCCACAAATTTCTATACAAAAGTCCTGTTGCTGACCCAGAGACAATCTCCCAGGGTCCCAAAGGGGCTAAGGCTTCTATGGCTAAAAATCCTGTACCCTCTGAAAGGGATTCCAGAGCGCTAGACAGATGGGGGAAAAAGGTTTACACTTTAGCCACTCTAGCTATGAGGGCACTAAATTGCCAATTTCACATGCTTAAGTATCAGCAATTTCTACTCTCTCAGTTAAAGCAAGGAATCACCACTCTCCCTCAACAGTCTGAATTGAAAGAAATGCAGGATCTGTTGTATGCAACTGAACAGGTGGGCAAACACACCTTACAATGTGGGTTTAATTCTCTGGAGGCCTCCTGCAGAGCAGCTGTCACTGGGTCTGTTATACATAGGCATGCTTGGTTAAAGGAACAAACTCTGCCTGATCATGTTAAAGCAAAGCTTCTAGATGCTCCCTTACAGCAGGATGTTCTTTTTGGAGTTAAAGCAGAAGAAGTCTTAAAGAAAATGGAGGATAAGGCAAAAATCTATGCAGACAGTCAAAGATTTCCTACAGGTACAGCCCCCTCGCTTCAGCAGAAACTGGCCAACAAAAAATTGGTCCTTTCCAGCTACTGACAGACCACAGAGGGGTAAATACAGACGCCCAAGAGGCGGAGGACAACCACAAGCCCAGTACAAACCTCTCCAATGTGGCACTACAACACAGAAGGGTGGAGAAGACAGGTCCCAATCTACCAGAAGGCAAACTCAATGACTTGCACCTCATCCGGCCAAGCAACTCTCTCTTGGCAGCCCCCTTGGGAGGAAAACTCGCACTTTTTTCAGACAACTGGCACATTGTCACAAAGGACAAATGGGTCCTAGACATAATTTTACGAGGATACAGATTCCATTTTCACACCTTGCCAATGAAAAGAGGAATGCCAAACCTGCCACAAAATCAATGGGCAGAGGCACAAAAGCAAATTACAGCTCTCATGGACATGAGAGCCATTCAGCTAGTACCTACTCGAGAGCAAGGTCAAGGATTTTACTCAAGACTCTTTCTAGTGCCCAGAAAGGACAATGCCTGGAGACCTATTCTGGACCTTTCAATTTTAAACACATTCCTACAAGTACCCAAATTCAAGATGCTAACACTACAGCAGCTTCTTCCCATGTTGGGCAAGGAGGCATGGCTAGTAACGTTGGACCTCAAGGAGGCATACCTGCATGTCCCTATCAGACAAAGTTGCAGAAGATACCTCCGTTTCATTGCAGGTTCAACCCATTACCAATTCTCTGCACTGCCCTTTGGCTTATCTACTGCGCCCAGAGTCTTCACAAAATGCCTGGCACTAGTAATTACATACTGCAGACAAAGAGGAATTCAAATATACCCATACCTGGATGACTGCCTCATCCAAGCAGAAAGCAAGGACATTCTCTTACATCATCTGGCTTTTGTAAAACATCTACTAAACTGCCTGGGGAACACAGTAAACGAAAAGAAGTCAAAACTAGTACCCTCACAAAATATGACATTCCTGGGTGCCAGCTTGAACACAACGGCCCAGAAGGCTTATCTGACGCCACACAAGCAACTACAGCTGACTCAATATTTCAAAACAATGGCAACAAAGACCCAATTAACTGCAAGAAAAATTCTGCAGGCTTTGGGCTTCATGGTATCTTGCATACTACTAATACCATTTGCAAAGCTGCATATGAGGAAATTACAGTGGTACCTAAAAAGCGTATGATCTCAACACAGCCAGAGCTTGGACACAATGATATCTCTCATTCCCTGCCTACAACAGGAGTTTCTATGGTGGTCACAGGCATGTCACCTCAACAAAGGTCAGCCGTTCACCTTGCCCCCAGCCAGGCAAACTATCACAACAGATGCATCAGACTACGCCTGGGGGGCACACATGGCAGGACAGTGCGTTCAAGGCATATGGACTGCAGATCAAAGGAATCTGCACATCAATCAAAAAGAAATGCTAGCTGTACAGAAAGCTCTGACAGCCTTCAAGAATCTATTACATCCAGGACAACTTACAATAAAGACGGACAACACCACAGTAATGTGGTACATAAACAAACAAGGGGGTACTCACTCCTACCCTCTATGCAGGCAAGCAATGATCTTATGGAACACAGCTCTGGCTTACCAAGTTCAGTTACAAGCTCAATTCCTGCCAGGAAAGAAGAACACATTGGCAGACGACCTCAGCAGAAACATCATGGATCCCCACGAGTGGAAACTAGATCCACAAATATTTACAATGATAACTCAAAAATGGGGCCTTCCAGACATAGACCTGTTTGCCAGTCCTCAAAACTATCAAATAACAAACTTTTGTACAAGGACACTTCACCATCAAGCTTGGAAAGTAGACGCACTCTCTTTCAGTTGGAAAAACCTGACAGCATATGCCTTCCCTCCATTGCCTCTCCTCAAAAAGGTGCTTCTGAAAGTCAAAAAGGAGAGACCATGACTGATTCTCATAGCCCCAGACTGGCCATGCCAGCACTGGTACCCACTAATGAGAAATATGGCCCACGGCCCACCTTGGATCTTACCACAAATTACCCATTTGCTCACACAACAAAACAATCAGATTCTTCACAGCCAACTCAAAACCTTAAATCTGGCTGCATGGAAAATTACCTAAGCATCCAGACAGCTCCTCTTTCCCAAGCAGTTATGGATGTTATTCTGGAAGCTAGGAGGCCAAGCACCAGGAAGGCTTATTCGGACAAATGGAAAAGGTTTTGTGCCTGGAACCAAGCTAAAGGCCAAGACACATTTCAGCCTCACATGCCTCACATTCTACAGTACTTAACTGAGATGTTGCACAAAGGACTTTCCTTCTCCTCCATTAAAATCCATGCTTCAGCTATTTCAGCCCACTACAACATGGATCCACCCTTATTTTCACATCCACTTCGAAGGCAGTTCCTCAGAGGGGCAAAAAACATTAGGCCCCCCAGGAGAGCACCTACACCAACATGGGACCTCAATTTTGTTCTGGAAAAACTAACGCTATCTCCCTTTGAATCAGCTTTTTCTGCAGATCTTCAGTTCATATCATGGAAGACTGCCCTGCTGCTAGCAATAACTTCAGCTAGAAGAGTCTCAGAACTGCAGGCACTAATGACAGTGGCACCTTTCCTCATTTTTCATCAAGACAGAGTTTTTCTCTACGAACTAATCCTTCCTTTATGCCTAAGGTGGTTTCCAGTGTGGCTTTAAATCAAACCATCCACTTACCCACCTTCATCCCAAATCCACAGAACAAAGGTGAGAGATTCCTGCATTCCTTGGACATTCACAGGCAACTTTGTTACTACTTGGACAAAACTAAGGCTTTCAGAAAATCTGACCAGCTCTTTGTATCCTATGCTACAGCTTCAAAAGGGAAGGCTATTTCAAAACAAACCATTTCCAAATGGATAGGACATTGCATACGTTTCTGCTATACCCATCATGGAAAACCAGTTCCTGCTACCATTAAGCCCCACTCTACCAGGGCAACAGCTACATCTACAGCTTTTCTCAGGGGGGTTCCAACCAAGGAGATTTTGGAAGCTGCAACTTGGAGTTCAGTACACACCTTTACCAAACACTATCACTTACCACTTTACTCTAAGACTAGGGCAGGCTTCGCCACTGCAGTTCTGCAGGGCCTTATAGCCTCCTCCAACCCTCTATGATTCCTCCACCCATCCATAGCTTTGGGATTCAACCCAAGTGTGATGACTGCAGCAGGGTAACACGATGAACATAGTACAGTTTTGTATCTACCATAAATGTAGATGTTCGAGTGTACACCCTGCTGCAGTCCAGGTTACCCTCCCTCCATCCCCTCTGAACTAACTGGCTAAAATCTCTACAATACCTTCCTGATGTATTTGCTTATAGCTGGAGGGATTTATTGTTTGTGCAAAATTTACTCAATTTGGTACTAATTACTGACCACCTTTTTGGGGGCACCTGACATCTGGGGCAAGAAAAACTGAAGAAAATGGCGTCGGTTGCAATATATATATATACCCCTGGCGCACTGACGTCAGGGAAGAAGCGACAGCAACCGACGTCGGACCAAGACTTTGGAATTCCGGCCGACTGCGGGACCGCCTGACGACAGGATAACCCAAGTGTGATGACTGCAGCATGGTGTACACTCGAACATCTACATTTATGGTAGGTACAAAACTGTACTTTGTACAGTGGCTTTTTTTTTTTTGAACTAATGGTGCCACCTAGTGGATAAACAGGTTAACAAGGTAATAAAGCAGCTCTCTCTTCAGGCTCATTTATTCACAGGTGTTTAAAAGTATTTTCTAACATGACACTTTACTCTGTTTCTACTTTAAATTATACATTCTGTGTATTAATACTTGGAATTGCTTTAAAACGGTTAGCCCTGCACACTTTTTTTTACTGTCTTTGATGCATTTCAATATTTCAAAGAATCAAAACTTTTTTCTTTAAATTATACATTCTGTGTTATTAATACTTGGAATTGCTTTAAAACTGTTATCCCTGCACACTTTTTTACTGTCTTTGATGCATTTCAGTATTTCAAAGAATCAAAACTTTTTTCTTTAGCAGTATCAACAGACCACTACTTTTCATATTTCTGTTCAACAATGTTCAAATTTTGTGTGCTTATTTTATCTTGCTTAAAGCCATGTTCTAGCACAAATTCTGAAAGCTTAACTAAATGTGGAGCAACTGTTATCATGCTAGACTTACTAAAAGCCTGAGGAGCCACAATACAAGACATTCATTTTGGATCAAATGGCTCTTGTTTTCATTTCCATTACTTTTATAACATATCCTGCCTTTATTTCTCAACCTGTCATTATTTGACTCTCAATTTATTTCATACATTTATTTTTCATCACTTTATTCGTTTAACTGGGCATCAGTAATTTTACTAGCTCTACACCCAGCCGCAGCTTTTGACAAAGTGTTTCCCTTAAAAGCCTAACACTTCTTTCATCATTTCTTTTGAAAGCACAACACTTGATTAACCATGTCTTGCACTACCAATTACTCTGTCTCTTATCAGGGAATCATGTAGCATATCATCTTCATTCTTTCACTCCTGACACAACCTGGTGTCAGAAAAAGATATCTGCCATAAAAAATGCATCTGCAGAACAGAGAACTATATCTGCTTCAAGAGCTGCTACCAAAAATGTTAGGCTCTAGATTCGGAAATTTGATGTATTCCTCATTGCAAGATGATTAGCTCAAGAGTTTGAAGGGGTACAGTGTACTTTATTCTAGCATGTCCCTGGGGAAGAAGCTATAAAGGTATTGAACAATTTTTTTCTTTCTTGATGAGGAAACAAATAAAGTGACAGTACTTAAAAAAATCAATGATCACTGTAACTGAGAAATAATGTGCCATTTACTAGACATTTGTTCTTTACAAGAGCAAAAGTTCCTACATCGTTTGTAGAGACAATGCTGTTGAGCTGAAGACTACATCAGAGGAATGTGAATGTGGTAACCTGTGTGATTCACTAAATGAAAATAATTTATAATATAAGAAATGATGAAACAAAGGGCAGGTGTTTAAGCCAAACTGACTTAAATCTATCAAAAGTTTAAATGTGCATGGCAAGTGAAATTACAATTGTAGAGTTAAAAGATTGAAATGATAAAAAGAATGCATACAAAATAAAATCTGTCACATAATAAGCCAAACTTGGACAAAATAATAATGACGTGTAAAAGTAATAGATATGAAACAGATGGCCATGAAACAGTATAGAATAACAAAGAAAGGATCCAAGGAGGCCAGAGGAAATGCTACATCAGTGAAATTCAGACTGCAGTTAAGTGTGACTCAAGCATGGCAGAAAACCTTGCCAGTCTCTTAATAAAGCTAGTTAGTACAGGCTAACACAGAAGGCCTCTGGCTAACGAAGTTCGCAGATGACTGCAAACTAGGAGCCATAGTCAAGTCCCCAAATGATGTGGACATCCTACAGAAGGGCCTCACTGACAGATGCCTGGTGTGGTGTCAGAGCCATGGCCTCAAGCTAAATGCCAAAAAGTGCAGTGTTATCCCCTTTGGTAAAAACTCTGTACCCATGAACTACCACATAGGCAGCAATCTACTTAACACCGAATGCTTGATAAGAGACCTTGGGACCCAGGTGGACAGTAGTCTCTCCATTGATAGTCACATCGGCACAGTAGTCAGGAAGTCCTTCTACGTGGCACACCTCATCATAAAAGGGTTCTCATCCAGGAAAAAAGAGGTAATTGTCCCCCTCTACTCGTCACTCATTAGACCCATTATAGAGTACAACGCCCCTTTTGGAATGTACCTCACAAGACATCTGCAGCAGCTGGAAAGGCCACAGAAGTACCTCACAAAGAGGATTACTGGCCTCAAACAAATGCCCTACACTGACCGCATAAAAAAACTCCAGCTTCACTCCGTAGCATATCGCCTACTCCGAGGTGATCTCTGCCTAACATATAAAGCTATGTCAAACCCAGAGCTGTTGGACAAGCTACACCTAAAGAAATCCCAATCCCTCCGAGGTACACGCTCTAGGGACCTAAACCTTGTCACCACAATAAACAGAACACGCTGGAGGGATAGATTCCTGTCCCAGAGACTTCCTATACTCTGGAACAAGCTACTCATCTATGTCAAGCAAAGTTCTTCATTAGCACTCTTCAAGAAAAATCTTGATGAGTGGATGGGAAATAGGAAATACACCCCTGGGATCACTTCTGTGTCTCTGCTGGACAGTGGCACCAGCAAATAACTTTCTTGGGTGGCGTAAGCTATGGTACCTTGCTGGCTAGGTTTACGTAGGCCCTTGGGCCGATAGCCTAGTACCTACCTATGAACCTATATTTTGAAAAGGTGTACAAAAAAGCAAAGCCAAGTGTTTTCAAAATAATTTATATGTTGTTGAACAGTAATCTGAAAATACTGGTAGTTTGGAAGGGAAAAGTCTTAATACTGTAAAGTTTTGAAAATATATAAGAAACCATAAGAAATTAATATACATCAGACTACTGGACAGAAATACTGAAATTTAAAGGACAATGTAGAATTTAAATGAGATACAAGTGCAGTGTGTGATATGTTGATCGGAAAACACTTTTAATGCTTTAGGGCTGGAAAATACTGAATAGAAAGCTGTATGTACGTTGCTGATCAACTCTTACTACCAGGTGACAATAATGGTCTAGAAACTACTGCCATATGTCAGTTAAAGTTATCCAGATGTCTTTTTTCACAGATTCACTTCATAACACTGAAAACTCAAAACGCTGAAAATGAGAAAACTTCATAATATAGAAGATCAAAACACTGAAACTTCAAAACACTGAAAACTCAAACACATATCATACATATACTGAGTTTAAACAACATAAAGCATAGCACTTTCCATCAAGTGTAAGCAGGGGGGGCAAGCCCCCCTGCACCCCCCACACCCCCTGCTACTTAAATATATTAACTCCAAGATTGCACTTAGTGTAGTGAAGTGCAATCTTGGAGTTTATATATATAAGTAGCAGGGGTAGCGAGGCGTGCCCCTGCTTACACTTGGTGGAAAGTGCTATGATTTATGTTGTTTAAACTCAGTATATGTATATGTGTTTTCAGTGTTTTGAGTTTCAGTGTTTTGAGTTTTCAAGATTTTGAAGTTTCAGTGTTTTGGTTTTAGTGTTATGAGTTTCAGTGTTATGAAGTGAATCCCTTTTTTCACACAGCTGTACTTAAAGTACACTGTTTAAATATTTTGGGTTGGTGGCTTGCAGGAAGCTCAGAATGGTAAAAATAAATCATTTTATATATATATATATATATATATATATATATATATATATATATATATATATATATGGGTTCCTATTAGGTGATCGCAGACACATTGTCGAATGCATCTTGATCGAACGTAAATGAACGAAAAGGCAAAATAGCGAAGCGGCTTTTAAGCAAATTCTTTCCCTGAGAAAGAATTTGCTTGGCCGCTTCCATTACTTTGAAGTTTTCGGCACTGTAGTACGATCTGGGAGTTGGTATATTTAAGCAGGGGGGGTGTGGGGGTGAAGCCCCCCCCCTTATGTAATGTTTTAAGTTTTTTTTATTTTTTATTTTGGAACAAGGGAATAAATCGCTGTTCTGAGGTTTTGACATTATAAGCTTTCGCTTACATGGGGTCGATTAATCATTGTTCGCTTTTTTAAGCGTGCGATGATGTAATATACACCCATATATCTTTATATATATATACACACACACAAATATATAAACTCACAGTATAAAACAGAGTGACACACATATTTCACATACAACACAAATATTCTTTATGACTATATAACCAAAAAGAAAGCACCAGTTCAACAACGAAGGAGCACAGATAAAAGGTTTAATTGGGTGTATTGAATCACCACAGCAATCTACAGAAGACCAAGACAGTACGCAGTGTAAAACACATAAACACATCAACGTTTCGTCAATCCTTCTTCAGACAAAATACAAATCACACCAGTGATCTGGTGCTTAAATACAATTAAGTAAATGTTCACAACCAATAGCAGTTGAAGGTTGATTTGCCACAAAGTTAATTGATAAGTGAACGAAAAAATACTATTTTCAAAGTGCAAAGTGCAAAGCTTAAAATTAATAAATATAGTTTAAAATAAGTTTGGAGGTAGGAAGTGGAACTGTTTTGCATTTAGTTTAGATTAGTACATATTTTAAAATACTCAGTTAAAAACACATTTTTTAAAAATGAATGGTAAAATCAACACTTGAAGACAATACTCACTCTACTGGTGAAAATTAATATTACAAATAAATAAACTAATCTCATGAATGAAAAGTAAAAGTAGCATTAAGATAACATAAAAGTCAGTATTGCTGTGTTAAATTATACATTGTTACAATTTAGCTGCTCTTAATTTCAAAACAGGTGTTAATGAAACCATATCATTAATTCCAGGATATTCATTGGATTCTAAAGTTATTTGCCAATATAATTCTCTGTATTCTAATAATGTTTCCCACATTCCACCTCTTGGATCTGTAGGGACCACCTCCACAACAAAAAGTTCAAAACTACAATCTTTACAAGTTAAAGTGTGTTTATACAGAGAATTATTGGCACGATGTTCTTATATCATATATGTGTTCATAAATCCTTTGTTTAATTCGCCTTTCACTTTTCCCAACGTAAAATGCATTGCAACATTTACACAAGGCGACATAAATTATCCCTTTTGTAAAATTCCTTTTATGTTACTACCCTTCTTGTAAATGAATTTAATTTCATTTTTGAAAATATGACCAAGGTCTGATACTTTAGAAAAGTTCATCCATTCGTTTTCAAAAGTTTTTTTCACTACACTAGATTGTCCGTCGTATGTAATGGTGAGACCTGATACCTGAATTTTAGAAAAAGGTTTTAGAGATGGGGCCGACAAGAGTAAGAAAAAAACATGAGTTTTTAAATGTGGAGCCTGCAAGTATTGTGCATACTTAAAAATAGGAAACAGCTGCTATTTAGGTGCTAGAAAGAAAACCCTTACTTGCAAATCCTTTGTTAATTGTAATACAAAAGGGATAATTTATGTCGCCTTGTGTAAATGTTTCAATGCATTTTACGTTGGGAAAAGTGAAAGGCAAATTAAACAAAGGATTTATGAACACATATATGATATAAGAACATCAAGTGCCAATAATTCTCTGTATAAACACACTTTAACTTGTAAAGATTGTAGTTTTGAATTTTTTGTTGTGGAGGTGGTCCCTACAGATCCAAGAGGTGGAATGTGGGAAACATTATTAGAATACAGAGAATTATATTGGCAGATAACTTTAGAATCCAATAAATATCCTGGAATTAATGATATGGTTTCATTAACACCTGTTTTGAAATTAAGAGCAGCTAAATTGTAACAATGTATAATTTAACACAGCAATACTGACTTTTATGTTATCTTAATGCTACTTTTACTTTTCATTCATGAGATTAGTTTATTTATTTGTAATATTAATTTTCACCAGTAGAGTGAGTATTGTCTTCAAGTGTTGATTTTACCATTCATTTTTAAAAAATGTGTTTTTAACTGAGTATTTTAAAATATGTACTAATCTAAACTAAATGCAAAACAGTTCCACTTCCTACCTCCAAACTTATTTTAAACTATATTTATTAATTTTAAGCTTTGTACTTTGCACTTTGAAAATAGTATTTTTTCATTCACTTATCAATTAACTTTGTGGCAAATCAACCTTCAACTGCTATTGGTTGTGAACATTTACTTAATTGTATTTAAGCACCAGATCACTGGTGTGATTTGTATTTTGTCTGAAGAAGGATTGACGAAACGTTGATGTGTTTATGTGTTTTACACTGCGTACTGTCTTGGTCTTATGTGGATTGCTGTGGTGATTCAATACGCCCAATAAAACCTTTTATCTGTGCTCCTTCGTTGTTGAACTGGTGCTTTCTTTTTGGTTATCAGTCAAGCAGGCACCTTCCTTTCAACTTTGATTCTTTATGACTATGTTGATCTGATTATGGCCACAGGAAGCATATCATAAGAATATCATGCACAAATAAAGCTTGATGCAATACCAGCACTTCCTTTCTGCATGCCGCATTTTTTTCTGAGAAAATAATGTAGAAGAGGAACTAAACAGACGGAAAACAGCATGCTTCTTAAAGTGCAAGTAGAAAGTACAGTTTTGTAAGTAAATTTACCATAACAGTAGATGTCCAAATGGTCACTGCTCTAGTAGCCTTAGCTATACAGGTTGCATCCTGCACAGGGTACGACAGTTGCTCAGCTTCCAAAGCTTCAAGGGCACCTTCCACAGACCCAAACCATTATACAGCTAGAGTTTAGCTGAAGAACGAGAGTGGTTTGTGTACCAAGCTTATCACAGCTTTCATGCCAAATGAAATAATAAGGCTAAAGCCCAGCAAAGGTCAATGGTAGGAAAAATATAGGGAATGGAGGGAAGGAACAGCTACAGTAGAAGCAATCATGCCAACATCTACTGCTATGGTAAGTTTAGTCACACAACTATACTATGTTCATCAGTCATTATGATCACTGCTGTAGTTGTCTAAAATATATGGGTAGATTAACATAGCTTAGAATAAATGGGAGGAGGAATGATGAGGGACCAAGACCTCCTGGAGAATGGTCCTAGCAAAGCCTGTCCAAGATTTGGAGAATGAATCGAGTTTATAGTGTTTTGTAAAGGCTATGCACACAAAGAAAACAAGTTTTTGCTTCTAGAATACTTCTAGAATCCTACCCTTTCTCAAAAGTCACAGATAAAGTCAAGACCATGGTAGAATGTATCTTGAGCCTGCCTGGAATTGCCTTGTTATGCTACGGATAACAAAAGACAATAGCATGACACTTGGAACCACTTGGAACCAATCTGCTTTAGCACATTTTGTCCTTGTTTCTTGCCTTCAGAAGAAATGAACAAGTGATCAGAGTTTCTATAGGATTTTGTTCCGTTAAGATAGTACCTGCATTGACTTTGGACACCTAAGGTATGAAGTAATGTTTCTCCCTCATTTTCATGTTCTGGAAAGAAGACCGGTAGTACAGTTGTGTGAGTAAACTTGAATACCACTTCAGGTATGTATGTCAGATTAGTTTTCAAGGAACCACATCTCTGTGGAAAATGAGAGAAGACTGACCCACTACAAGCTTGCAACTCAGATACTTTTCTTGCAGAGATCAGAGCAATCATTAGCCCTTTTTTCCATGTTAAGAATAAAGTCAGCCTGATGAGCTTGTTCAAATGGAGCTAGAGTCAGTTTTTCCTCAAATAACATTAAGAGGCTTGGTATGAAACACCCCTTTCAAAATGTTTTCACATTAGATTGCATTGAAAGTGGTGGGTCCTAGGGCAGACATGCTAAAATGGATAAATGAAACTTAATGGAGGAGTAAGAGAGGTCAGAGGACAGTAACTCATACAAGCAATGTAAAACCAGATAAACACTAGCCCAGAAAGAGTGCTGGTTCCTTTCTTGGCACCAACTGCAAAATTGTTTCTATTTTCTAATATATGATTTCCTAGTAGCAGATGTTCTTGCCTCCTTTAATACCTGCTGCACATGCTCAGGAAAATAGTTGCCTAAAAGGAATCAAGATTTTAATATCAAGCAGTTAGCTGCATATGTTTAGGAGTGGAATGCATTCAACCTCCCTTTGTCCTGTGTGGGTAGGTCTGTGAGAAAGCTGGTGGCAACTGCCCCTGACCATTTCTAAAAGAAAGGAGAACTGCTTTTACCTGGTCCAGAAAGGAGTCACCATAATGACCATTGGAAAGTCCTTCTGACTCTTCAGAATGATCCTGGATATCCGTGGAAAAACTGGAAAAGTATACAGGCACATTCTTGTCTAAAGCTAAAGAAAAAGCACCTGTCTTCCAGGTCTTCGTGCATGAAGTCCTGGAGCAGACTTTTGCCAAATGATTGTTGTAAATGTTGGCAAAAGATCTACTTGAGGTATTCTCCACAGATGGATCAATTCCTGGAAGAACTCTGATTCACTTCCTTCTCATGTCTCAGTCTGTCCTGGTCCTGCTCAGCTTGTCTGCCACACAATTTTCTACTGATGGTATACAAGATGCCTGTAGAGTGAGATTGGGCTGAAAAGCTATATCCCAGGCTGCCATGGCTCGTCTGTACACAAGGTACAATCCATTTTCCCCCCATTTATGTACAGCATCACTGTGGTGCTGTCTGTAAACACTTGCAATGGTCCTGGAGACCCATAGGTGATTGACAGAGTGTTGAGAGCATTTATGAGTGCTGACATCTCTCTTATGTTTACATGCTGTAGTTTGTCTTTTCTTTTCCAATGATCCTGCACTTCTATCCTCAAACAGTTTTTCTCAAGGAAAGTTTTTACAGAATGTGCTGGGGCTAAGAGGGAAAAATATGAGACATGGACTGTGATAAATTTGGCCTCTACAAAAATAAATAAATAAAAATAAAATAAAATCTCCCTTTTCACAAAATCCTCAAAACTGGAATCTAGAATGTTAGGGGATGCTGATGTTGAGACCATACCAATTTTAGACACCATTAAATTTTTCTCATGCGGGGTCCTGCCAGAGGAATCATAAGAATCATATATGGAATGAGACCCAGAATTCGGAGGGCTGAGACACTTGTCTGAGTGGAAAAACTGAGGAGTATATCTAGATACAGATCTACTTTTTCCCGTGGAAGAAAAGCTCCAGGAAAACAATATTGAGAGAAAGGGTCAAAAGCAAGACTTTTGTATATTCTCCTGGAACACCAGCCTGTGTAGGAGATCACTCACCCAAGTAAGAGATTTTGACACTTTGAAAAGGCTTCTGAAGAGATAAGCAAGACATTTAAATAAGTAAAAATGTGAACATCTTGCATTCTGTACTCACACAAGCTTGACACACTGTGAATACCCTTGGAACACATGACAGACCAAAAGATAGTGTGATCCAGACACAGAAAATCATAAGAAACATCTGAAATCTGGAGCTATAAGAATGCGATATGCATAATTTAAATCTATGGTTGCCAAAAAAATCAAATAATGAATGAGAGAGAAGTTGTGAAAGGATAATATTTTGAACTTGGGCACTATCACAAACAGAACCAACACTTAAAAATAAAAAAATAAAAGCCTCTCCAAGGAAGTTGAGGAGTTGAATGATAAAATATTGGCAGACCTTTTGTTTCCACAATACGAAAGTGTGTACAGTAAGATAATTGGTAGAGTAGAATGGAATTGTAACAATTTATTCAATTACAAACAATGCAAATTAGACTGAGATGTGAAACAATATGGAAATAAAATGGTATATCCAGTGCATTATACTTTGCAGCCAGGTGAGAGAGACCAAAGAACTCATGGGGTCAACACTGAAGGTGTGGAAATAGCACCAGTAGCACAGAAAATCGATAGTTACAGTGAAGCAGTTTCACACTATCAGCAAGGGGAACGATATGAGGATTCTCAAATGCCCCAACGCTCAGAAAGAATATCAAACAGGAGGATGGAGAAAACACAAGTATATTTCAAACATGTTCCTCCAATACAGGTGGGGAACTCTTACCGTGGGAGGGAAAGGTTCAGGAACTAATTGGAAGCACCGATAATATAGTACAGAAATCTGAGGGGTACAAAATATATAATTATACTGACAGAGTCATCACTCCAGAATTTTTTTCCTTATTTTTAAAGGGCTTTAAGTTTGTGCCCACAAGATATCCAGATCTTGCTGATGTTCTGGCAGAGATTAAATTATATATCAGGAAGTTAAACTTTAATGTCCTGTTTTCAAATCAGAATGAGGAGAGAAATGAGGTACCCCTTTAATTTTAAATGTATGTAAGAGGAGGAGTGTTTACAACCCCTCTTTACATCCTTTAATAAAAGTATATGAAAAAATTGTTATGGAAGAGGTATATAATTTTTGGTTGAAAGATAAGTTTTTCTAAAATAATTTAGATCAGGAAGAAAATATCCTGTTAAAGAATTGAGGAAGGACAGAAGTTTACATATTATGACACCTGACAAGGGGGGGTAGTACAGTTCTCTTCAATACTGAGGGCTACCTAAACAAGATGCACAACATTTTATTTGATAAAAGCTACCTTCAAGGTTTCCAAGAATCAAATAAACATATCTTATAGTAGGGATTGATTCCTTCTTAGAGGAATATGTGCTTACTCAGCAGGTTAGTTTAGACACCTATGAATTTCTAGTGAACAAAAATCAGACAATACCAGCGATGTTTGGGATACCTAAGGAAACAAGAGTATTGCTAAACCCCCTTTCAGACCAATAGTCTTGGCAGGTGGATCTAAAACCCACCCCTTAGCTGTTTTTGTAGACAAGAAGGTAAAGCATGCAGTCTTAAAGACCCCAGATTTGGTCAAAGACTCCTGGGAATTTCTAGCCCAATTGAAACCTGAGTTATGGTCTAGTGAGTTGATTTTTTTTAATCACAGATGTCAAAGATTTATTTACTTGTATACCCAAAGTCGAGAGTTTACAGCTTTTTGAAGAAGCGCTGTGTTAGAAAAATGTGTATTTAAATATATGAGAAATGCTAGTTTAAAAGCAAAGTAGTATATAATGCATTTTATTCTATTAATCATATAACAGTACAATTAATTCATGTGTAAATGTAAGTAGTTTTGAAACTGCAGTGTGGCTTGAAGCAAAGCTGATCTCTGACCCTGGCAGAATGCTAGCTTAGCAAGTTTTAATGTTTATGCTTTTCACAAGTGATTATCTGCTGGGTCAGGAAATTAAATGTGTGAAATAATGAAATCTTCTGCTCTTTCCTGTTGGAATGATCTGGCCTTGTATATGTGTTACTAAGCACGCAGCTGTGTGAGAAAGTGTAACAGAGAACAAAGACATGCATTAAAAGACTGAAGCTGCTATTGTATTCGAACTGATATGAAACCTTGAACAAGTAACTTTACAGAAAGACATTATGACTGACCAGCTGGATAGCAAGGCCGTATTGTATCTAGAGGAAAAGTTTTTAAAAATATACAGCATCAGCAGATTTAATGAATGAAGGCTTGTAAGCTAAAGTGATGTAGATGCCCTGTGACATATCATATCAGTAAGGTGGGCATAGCTTAAATGTTAAACCTATATAAAATTGTGTGCTTCCTGTTTCATGTCAGACAAAATTCTGTACTTGTACGTTTTTTGCCTCCTGGTGTACACTAGTAAATTTTTGAATCTGAACCTCCTGTGTATTGAATTCTTAATTTTATTTAACAGTTTGGTCCTTCGGACCGGAAAATTCCCTCAAACAGCTGCAGACCAGAGTCTACCGGTGGTCGAATACTGCGCAGGAGAAGTTACCGAAACGGTTCTTCTTGGGTGAAAAGACCTCCGACTGAATTGTCGTGTAAAGAGGCTGGCCACTTTCTGATCTGTGGCCGAAGAGTGGACATTGGACAGTTCAATACCGGAGGCTCAGGTAGGAAGAATTTGCCTTTTTTATGTTTTAGATCAGGGACTAGGTTACAGTATATTGTTGTCAAGATTTGTTTTGCAGATCAGGGACAAAAGGAAGTACTGTACATCTGGTCATAGATCAGGGTAACAGAATAAGGTAGGCAGTTATTCTAGATAAACTGTGAACAGGAACTGAGAACTTAGCAAAACCACAACTGCCAAAAGGTAGAGAACCAGTCCTGTATACCACACACGACAGACCAGCAGCTCCGTAGTAGTACTACGGAGCTGCTGGTCTGTCATGTGTGGTATACAGGAACTGAGAACTTGATATCACGTGATACAAAAAGGGTTACGTAACATTTTCTTTGACATGGGTAATCAGTGCACTAAAACCTCGCGAGATCCGCCCCTAACCGAAGACGCAAAATACATGCAATTACAACGGTCTGATAACGTTAGATATTATACGAAATGGGTTAATAAATATGAATTTGATGGTAAATTAGATAAAATTTCACTAGTTAAACTCCTTAAACAGCTTAAATCTGATGCGGGAGGTCAGGCAAAAAAGCAACGCCAACTAGGCATTCCTCAAGCACACAGGTGGATTGAGGAAGCAAATCGTAGAGTCTAAAAATTCAAAAACATTATTTTTAGACAAAGAAGATAATAACTTGGTAATAGCAACAGCTCCTCCTCCTCCTCCCTTACCCTTTTCAGGATATGAAGCGAGTGGACAGGCTGGTCCGCCTCCACATTATCCTGACGTTTCAGCAAGACCACAACCATTTGTTAGAGATCCTATTGAGACTAGGTCCCGAACACGTAAAACACATAGGGACACAGAATCATACCAAATAGAGAGAAATTTACAGGATGAGAGTGAGGAAGAAATATGCCCACTTATAGAAGTTCCAAATCCTCAGGCAGGACAGGAAGGGCAGGACCCAACACTCTTAGTATATAGACCATGGACACCGGAGGACATCCGGAAGACTACTGAGGGAATTCCCCATCCGACAGTTAATTTTATGAAATTTTTAGAAGATTTACAAGGCATGAGGTTAAGTTACCACTTGAATGGGGAAGAAGTAAAAAAAGTAGTAAGACAAATTATAGGTCCAGATTGGCACATGATTTGTGGCACCTGGAATCCTCGTTATGCAGAGCTTAGACCACTCCCACATAGTGACGCAGAGTTAGACAACAGAGTGAAAGGTCTGACAGACCGAATCTCTGAGAAATGGAAACCCAGAGCAGACTGGACTTGCATTAATCAATGCATACAACAGGAAAATGAGACAATAGATGGATATTATGCTAGATTATTAGAATGTTTTAATAATCATAGCGGTATGTCGGTTCCTGAGAACCAAACAAATGATTCCCCGTATGAACAACAATTAAAAAATGCATTTTTGAAAGGTTGCATTGCACCTATTAGTAGCTTCATTACGAAGCATATGATAGACCATCGAACGGGGAGGCTACAAGCCTTACTCGAATACGCTAGACATGCTGAGAGACATTTTAATAGCAAAAAGAAAAAGAAGGCGCAAGTCTTCACTGCTGAAGTATTTGTATTACAGTCAGGTAAAAAGGGCAAGAAGAATGCCCAAGGAAACAAACAGTCTGACAAACTATCAGAAGATTTTGAAGAAAGGAAAAAGAAAGGTGAATGCTTCAAGTGCGGGAAGAAGGGACATCTAGCAAGGGATTGTAGGCAAAACAAAAAGGTAATCACAGAAAATAAGGGAGATGAGGACTGACTATATGATAGTGAGGATACATCAAGTGAAAGTCAGAAATCATTAGGAAAAGTTAATAAACAAAAAGCAAATGTAAATGTGATAGAGGGAGTAGAGGAAGTGCAAGTAGATATGGAGGATGAAGAAAGTGAAATTTTGGACTTAGCATTATTGAGCTTAGAGCTCTACTTGGCAGAATCTGAAACCGGAAGTTACACTTCTGGTGGAGGGAAGGGAAGTCAAATTCCTGTGTGACTCAGGAGTGTCACGGACTTTGATGCACCCCTCCAAGTTACCAGAACATTCCGAATCACCTGATTATATACTAGTAAAAGCCGCAAATGGACAGCTATACAGGGAACCACTTTCCCATGATATAGCAATAACTGACCCTGTTTCAGGTATGACCCAGAGAAGTAAAATAGTTGTTTCTGCAAAGTGTCCAGTAAACCTATTGGGCAGGGACCTTATGCAGATATTTGGCATAGCAGTAGTTCCAACTGTACAAGGTATGGAGGCACAGAGACAAATGGATACCTTTGTAGTGCGATCGGAGGGTGAAACCTTTTACTGGTACAACCAGGACCTAGTCACGACTGGTCCAGGGGCAGTAACCGAGGAACTGATGAACGTAGCCATCAGTAAAGCCCCCTCCCTTGACACTGATCGACAGCATTTGTTATACTGTACTCTATACTACTGTACTACACCAGGACCTGATAGAGAATATGAGCAAGAATTATTCAAGAATCGTGCAACTATATTGGTTTTGCGTACTTTGTACTGGGATACTGAGGGGAACAGTGTAGTTAGCTGTTCATTACCTCAAGAATTCCTTGCATTGTATAGATCAAATCGGTTACCACATGTCAGCTTGACAAAAAACAAGAGTGTCAAATGGGCAGATTTAGGAGAAAAAGTAACAAGATGGGAGAAACAGACTGATTTAGAACTGTCAGAACAAGGGATACAAAAGCAAAAACTGAATTGGTTGACACAGACACATCCAGCTGTACACTTGCAATCTAGCGAGGACAGCTGATTAGCATTTTTATTAGAAGAAGAAGAAAAGGTTTTATGTGAAATTCCAACTCCTCTTTGGTCAACAGGCAAGTCAGATGTAGGACTTATTCGAACAGCATTACCCCAAAGTCAGCTTTTAGACCACAGAAAGGACAATGCCCTTTGAGAAAGGATGCAGAAATAGGAATTAAGCCTATAATAGCAACATTACTCAAAGAAGGAGTACTGGTAGAATCTCCTGATTCACCATGTAATACACCCCTATTTCCTGTTAAAAAAGCAAACGGGATATGACGGATGGTACAAGATTTACAAGCTGTAAATAATGCAGTAATACCTAGAGCACCTACGGTGCCAGACCCACATACTTTGTTAAATGATTTATAACCACAACAGAAGTATTTCTCTGTGGTAGATATTAGCAATGCTTTCTTTTCAATACCTGTACATCCTGATAGTCAATACTGGTTTGCATTTACATTTCAGGGTAAAAGGTATACGTATACTCGACTACCACAGGGATATTGTGAGAGTCCAACAATATTTGCACAAGAAATGGCTAGCAACCTGGCAGGGTTTACCCCACCGGGAGGTAGTCAAATTCTACTTTACGTAGATGACATCTTGCTAGCAGCCCCCACCCAGCAACAGTGCAGGGAGGATACTGTAGCATTATTGAAATTTTTAGCAACACAAGGACACAAAGTAAACAAAAGTAAGTCACAACTTTGGAAAAAACAAGTTAGATACCTAGGATATGTAATATCCAATGAAGGTAGAATACTAGATGAGGAAAGAAAAACAGCAAATTTGCAAGCACCCAAGCCAATGACCAAGAAAGAAATGTTGTCTTTCTTAGGTACAACTAATTTTTGTCGGAGCTGGATACCAAATTATGCTTTGGAATCTGCTCCACTGACTGACTTGATATATAAGACACCAATGGCAGCACAAGATATCTTAAAATGGACAACCGAAGCAGAAACGGCTTTCTGCAGGTTGAAGCAGTTGATAGCTACTTCATTAGTTTTAGGACTTCCGAATTATCACAAACGATTTTTTCAGACCATAGATTGTAAGCAAGGATATACGACGTCAGTATTGACGCAACAACATGGGGACAAGCAACGCCCCATAACCTACTATTCATCACAGTTAGACCCAGTGGCGCAATCTTTGCCTCACTGTGTACAAGCAGTAGTTGCAGCCGCAATGGCAGTACAGGCTTCGGCCTCAGTGGTGTTATTCCACCCTCTCACATTGAGAGTGCCTCATGCAGTTGCAATAATTTTACTGCAAGAGAAAGTGGCATACCTTTCTCTTGCTAGACATCTTTCATGTATGACTATACTGCTGAGCCAACCTCATATGACAATTGAATGATGTACGACATTGAATCCATCAACATTACTTCCAACTCCTGCGGAGGGCACACCACACAGCTGCCTGCAGGAAACTGAACAGTTAGCTTTACCTAGACAAGATCTTACAGATATGCCCTTGGATAATGCTGAGGTGACATATTACATGGACGGCTCATGCAGAAGGGGTCCTACAGGGAAGAATCTGGTGGGGTATGCAGTAGTTACAGACACTGAAATTTTAGAAGCTCAATCCTTACCACACAACTTATCTGCACAAGCAGCAGAATTGATAGCTTTGATGAGGGCATGTACTTTAGCAAAAAACAAGAGTGTGAACATATATACTGATAGTCAGTATGCTTTTTCTACAGTACATGTATTTGCACAACAATGGAAAAATAGAGGAATGATAACATCTAGTGGAAAACCCATTAATCATGCGCAATTTATTTTGGAGTTATTAGAATCTATTCAGTTACCTACCAAAGTAGCTATTTGTAAATGTGTAGCTCATGGAAAACAACAGGATAAGATTTCGAAAGGCAATGCACGAGCTGATGCAGCTGCAAAGCAAGCAGCCTCAGACTCAGAAACTTTACTTTTAAATGAGGAATTACAACCCTCTGAGATTTTAGATTTAGACATGTTAAAAACAATGCAGACGCTTATTACAAAAGCAGAAAAACAAAAATGGGTAAAACGAGGTGCAATTCTTGAGAATGGACTGTACATTTCCAAAGAAAGAAAACCGATATTGCCATCTAATTTATTTAGATATGCAGCTTTGTTGAGCCATGGGCAGTGCCATGTCTCAACAGGGGGGATGGTACAGTTAGTAAATCGAATATTCCAAACATATGGATACACAAATTACACAAAAAAATTTTGTGCAGCTTGTCATACTTGTAACAAGCATCACGCACAAGGGGCATTTAAAACCAAGCAAGGAAGTTTTCCTATACCACCATACCCGTTCCATACTATTTGTATGGATTTCATAGAATTGAATAAATGTGAAGGGAAAAAGTTTTGTTTAGTTATTGTAGACATGTTTTCTAAATGGGTAGAAGCTTTTCCAACCAAAAACCCGGATGCAGCAACAGTGGCAAAAGCCCTGATAAAAGAAGTAATCCCTAGATTTGGCATTCCGGAAAGGATTTATAGTGACAATGGCACACATTTTGTAAATCAGAAGATTCACCAGCTTGGGAGATTTTTTGGTATCTCCTTAAAGAATCATTGTGCTTACCACCTGCAGTCACAGCAGGACTGGTGGAAAAGTACAATGGTACCCTGAAAAATAAGTTAAGGAAACTAGTTGAGGAAACCCAAAAGAACTGGATATACTGTCTGCCTTTAGCACTGCTGAGTATGAGAACGGTTCCAAATGTAAAGGGTTTGACTCCCTTTGAAATGTTTTTTGGGAGAGCATATTATGTGCCTCAGTGGAAAGCTCTCATGCCTGCAGAGCAAGAGGCTGACAGTTCATTAGCTAGTTATATGAGGAAACTGTTAACAAATAAATCTGTTTTGCAGTTTAACTCTTTTTCAGATAAGGAACAGACCAGACCGGTGGAAGCAGTCTTGGCCCCAGGATCGTGGATCTGGCTGAAAGTGACGAAAAGAAAGAATTGGGCGAGTCCAAAGTGGGAGGGACCATACCAGGTTCTGCTGGCAATGCCTACTGCAGTTAGAGTGGCCGAGAGGACGTCCTGGGTTCATTTAATGCATTGTAAACTGGTAAAGAACTTTCAACTTGATAAAAACTTTGTGACTGATACACAACCAGAACGAGATGGCCAAAAACAAAGTGAATAGAAGTTTAGATCAACCCCAGAGATGTTGCATAATCATTTTGTTGAGTGTACATTTATTAACTGTAATTGTGACAATTTTCCTCTTGCTGTGGTTTATCCTACACACAACCACACAAGTGAAAGTGGGAAGGTGTGATGAAACGTCTATAGAATGGCATCCAAATTTTAACACATACCTAGCCATGAAACGTGTATATGCAGAGACTATGAACATTTCAAATTGCTGGGTTTGTACAGCTATACCGACAGCATATGGAGGACTGATAATGTCCGCTGTCCCTTTGGGGATAAATGAGATTTGGGAGAATTTACTTTTCGACACAGGAACTGTGAGATCACATGACAAAATAGCTTTATTTTTACCTGTCACACAAAAAGGAATTGTATGTTTTTTCAAAAATGATACTCTCCAGGTGGGCTGGAGCAATTGTAATATAACCATATCTTACCAATGTTATATTAAGAATAGTAATGGCAATACTTTTTGCAATACTAATTATGACTCGTATTTGAACTCATTGAAAACAACTATGAGTGACATTCAAAAAAATCCAGTTTTGTTTAAACAATTGTCAGTTATAGATCAGAAAATGTTTCAAGCAGGGCTGATGCGTATTAGTACTAAAGTAGAAAATTATTTTATTTGTGGGAAAAAGGCATATAAATGGTTACCTGAGAATTGGTCCGGCAGTTGTTTTTTGGGTTACTTGGTTCCGGCAATAAGACATACTGCAGAATTACCTTTGGGTAAGATACGAAACGTAAGAGAAACAGCTCAAAAATCCGAAGGTCCAGTTAAGAAACCTGTGAATCCGGTTGGGAAGATCGAAGCTGGTTGGAAAGACCATAATTCAGTAAAAGACAAAAGCGAATTGACTCATATGGACTTGAGTGACAGTGTTATATCCTGGGCAGGAATATTCCCAGCCTATGGAGCAGTCAAATCGATCTGGGAGCTGAGGAAGTTGTCGAAACTTCTCGAAGTAATGAGTAATGCAACTTTTTCCGCCCTAGAACTGGTGACTGATGAACTGAATGCAATGAGAACTGCTGTGCTACAAAATCGGATGGCTCTTGACTTCACCCTAGTGGCGAGAGGTGGTACGTGCGCGCTTATCAAAGAAGAATGCTGTGCTTATATTCCTGACAATCGTCATGAGATAAATAACCACCTAGAGGTAATTCAGCAAGTATCAGCCATGACTGAACCAGGCCCAAACCCACTGACGGACTTTTTCCAGAATCTATTTGGGGGGGTGGGGTTCCATCCTAATGAATATTCTGATTGCCATTTGTGTGTGTATACTCCTAATAGGAGCATGTGTTTGCTGTGGGATTCCCTGCATGAAAAGACTAATCAAAGATTTTGTTGATGTATCTGTTACTGAAACTTTTTACCAAGATATTGAGATTGAAAGATTGATCTCGGATGACGCTTTTTCTGAAGTATAGATTGAATGACTCACCTAGCTGAAAATCCTGAGCGGAAAAGGCTAGGAGATGAAATGACACTATGCATACTTCAAAATAGAATAAAAAGTATTAATAGGGGGGAAAATGTTAGAAAAATGTGTATTTAAATATATGAGAAATGCTAGTTTAAAAGCAAAGTAGTATATAATGCATTTTATTCTATTAATCATATAACAGTACAATTAATTCATGTATAAATGTAAGTAGTTTTGAAACTGCAGTGTGGCTTGAAGCAAAGCTGATCTCTTGACCCTGGCAGAATGCTAGCTTAGCAAGTTTTAATGTTTATGCTTTTCACAAGTGATTATCTGCTGGGTCAGGAAATTAAATGTGTGAAATAATGAAATCTACTGCTCTTTCCTGTTGGAATGATCTGGCCTTGTATATGTGTTACTAAGATAGCACGCAGCTGTGTGAGAAAGTGTAAGAGAGAACAAAGACATGCATTAAAAGACTGAAGCTGCTATTGTATTCGAACTGATATGAAACCTTGAACAAGTAACTTTACAGAAAGACATTATGACTGACCAGCTGGATAGCAAGGCCGTATTCTATCTAGAGGAAAAGTTTTTAAAAATATACAGCATCAGCAGATTTAATGAATGAAGGCTTGTAAGATAAAGTGATGTAGATGCCCTGTGACATATCACGTCAGTAAGGTGGGCATAGCTTAAATGTTAAACCTATATAAAATTGTGTGCTTCCTGTTTCATGTCAGACAAAATCCTGTACTTGTACGTTTTTTGCCTCCTGGTGTACACTAGTAAATTTTTGAATCTGAACCTCCTGTGTATTGAATTCTTAATTTTATTTAACACGTTGTTTTCTTGTTCTAATTTGAGACAGGATGAGGTTACATTAACATGTGAACTGATGAGTATAATTTTGGAAAACAACTGTCTTTACTTCAAAGGACAATATTTTCAATAAATTAGAGGGGTATCCATGGGGGCAGCATGTGCCCCCGTTTATGCCAATATTGTACTATTGGGTTGGGAGCAAAAACACGTGTTTGACTGTGAATTCTGGAAAAACATCCAATTATACGTACAATTTTTGGATGACATTTATTTTATGGAAAGGGAGACAAGAAGGCATTGGACTTTTTATCCACTATTTAAGCCATTCTACAGATGTTTTGGAATTCACATATCAGTGGGACGCATACAGTATACATTATTTAGACACCACTATTTCTCATACACAAGAAGGGTTTAAGTCTAACATTTACAGAAAAGATACGTTCTGAAACTATTATTTACATTTTAGTAGTTGTCACCCATTGGCCCCAAAGAAAAGTTTAATCAAAGGGCAGGCCCGTATCACTTCCCACTTGGAAGATGTTTGGGAAGAATTAAAGCAACTAAGGACAATGTTTTGTGAGAGAGGATATCCTGATTTGATGGTCTATGATATCATCCAAGGGGTATATGATCAATGGGGAGGGGCAGGTACAAATCCCTTCTTGGTGGGGAGATCCATGAAGGACTGGAGACAAGAAATTTAGATATTCAGGAATATGAAAAAGCATGTATTGTACAATATCTCCCCATGTCAGGAAAAATCAAAGACATTTTAAGGAGAAATTAAAACATTTTTAAAACTGATCCCGAAATAAGTAAAATTATGTGTAATGAACTATATTCATCAGTAAAACTGGCAACAACATTAAGAGGTTATTAGACAATAGGGTACAAGTAAAACAGGGCAAGGGAACCAAACCTTGTGTATGTTGCAATCAATGTAACTACATTACAAGGGAAAATGAAATCACCTTAGGAAATAGGCTGGGTAGCAAGGTGGTCTTTCTCAAGGGAAACTGTTCTTCTATGAGGATAGTTTATTTGGATTAATGTGAAGGGTGTATGGTATTCTATAAAGGTAAAACAGAGCGGGCATTAAAAAGTAGAATTTACGAACACTTGTATGACATCAAGAATAAATAAGAAACTAATGCATTACTTAATCCATTAGTTGTGAAAACTTCACTAAATTCCCTTTTGGAATTGTGGAACAAATAAATATAAATTCGAGGGTGGGGGGGCTGGAAAAATCTTTTGAGTAAAAGACAGCTACAGTGGAAGCTAAGGTTAGCTGCCATGCTCCCTCCAGGCTTGATTTGTTTTATTACTGGAACACCAATTTTAAGAGAGAGAGCTGATAGATTGTAGTACTTGGGCACACCAGCAAGGTTTTACAGGTAAACCATGGTTACATATATATGCATTGAGTGAAAGGATAAAAACAACTTTATAGACTGGACTACTTGTACTTCACACCCAAGCCTACTACCCATATTAACCTTTACCATTTCTCCCAAATCATTACCTGCATTACTTGAATCAATAAACCCAACAACAAAGAAAACACCCTCGACTGGAACCTAGTTAACAATCACCCCTCTATATATAAAACATGTACTCTTCTTGATGACCTTAGTGACCATTCACTAACCTATGTCATCAGACAAAGACTCAACATCCCCAACTCTAATTTCTTTAAGACTACTCGATCCAATAAAAAATTTAGCCTTGAATGCTTCCAGGCTGAACTTAAAGCTTGTGACTGGTCACCACTGAAACACCTCCAGCTAGAGGAGGCAGTTTCATACTTCACCAGTAAATTCTTACAAATTCTAGACTATCATGCCCCCTTTATGCACTAACAGAATTAGGACTAAAGCTGCTCCATGGCTTACTAATGAAACCAGATTGAAAATGTCACTCAGAAACAAAATCTGGGCCAAATGGAGAGCTTCTAAAAACCCAACAGATCATCTAGAATTTTAAACAATTGAGAAATGCTGCTAAAAGATCTATAATGACAGACAAAAAAAAAAACTTCTACTTTCAGCTCCAGCAGACCCACAAACATAAACCACAAAAATTTTGGTCAGGCATAAACAAATGCCTACACCCAGGTCACACCAAAACATCAATCCCATCAGATACTACCAATAACAATCCTAAGCATATTGCCAATACCTTCTTTACTGAAGCTATCCAATCACTAGCAAACTCTCTACCCCCTGTTAAACCATGTCTGTCATCCACCTCAACTAATTTACTACCATCATTCTACCTACAACCAGTCCCTACATCCCTCATTTGCACCCTTCTCCTAAAACTAAAGCCATGCACCCCTTCAGCAGACCTTCTACCAGCCGAATACCTGCACAAAGCAGCCAAAGTTATAGCCTATCCCATTTCTATCCTAATAAATAGAACAATTTCTGAAGGAACTATCCCATCTATCTGGAAAATCTCCCATATCATCCCTTTACATAAGGGTGGGAACTCCACTGACCTTTCTAACTTTTGACCAATTGCTTTACTCTCTCCCTTAGCAAAAATAATGGAAAAATGTATCCACTGACAACTACTCAACCACCTTCTCCAAAATAACTTACTAGCTACCCGTCAGCATGAATTTAGGCCATTCCATAGTATCACCTCTGCCCTTTTATCCTTTTCTGACTGCATCAACAAAAATCATAATAACAACACTCTTATCTTCTGCTCTTTTCATTGGCCTCTCAAAAGCTTTTGATATGGTTAACCATCAACTTCTTATTAAGCTACTTAAATCTCTCTCTTGATTCACTAGCTCTAAAATTGTTCTATTCCCACCTGGAGAACTGCCAATAAGCTGTGCTATGGGATAACACACTTTCCACAAATCTTCCTGTCTCCCTAGGTGTACCTCAAGGCTCTATTTTGAGCCCCCTCCTATTCTCAGTTTTCATTAATGACCTCAACTTAACTATTCCTCAAGCTACCTGCATACAATATGCAGATGATTCAACATTAATATGCTCCACTACTTCCTTAACTGAACTCCAATCCCTCACCCAAAAGGTACTGAATATTGTGGAAAACTGGTTACTACAGTGCTGCCTACTCCTGAACCCCCCCACAAAAAAAACAAATTACTGCTCTTTAACCCTACAAAAAATCCACACAAATAGACTTCACAGTGTTATCCAGTAATGGTACTGCTATATCACCTGACCCAACTACCAAACTCTTAGGAGTAACGATAATAACCTCACCTTTGACACACACATAAACAACACAATAAAATCAGTGAAAAGAAAGCTAGGCTCACTTTATAGGATTAAATCCTTCCTTACTCCTATAGCTAGAACTACTATTGCCCACACCCATCTTATCTCTACCCTCCTCTGTGCCTCTCCAATTTATACCAACCTTTCCAAAAGTAACCTCAACAAACTTACAAACTCATACAACAACATTGCCAGATTTGCCACAAGTTCCCCATTTAGAACCCACCACTGTCATAATCCAAAACAACTGGGCTGGCTGGAATTCCATAATCAACTTCTATTTTACCAGCTTACTATCACACAAAAGATCCTCCATCATCCTAGTAACAGACCTATACTTACTAGCCTGGTTACCCCTTACATAAATCTATCTACCCTACGCTCAGCAAAGAAACTGCAAGTATCTTTACATACGTCCCACAATAAAGCTGGGGACTCTGTTTTCCAACTCCGTGGGGAAAACCTGGAACCTTCTCCCAAAAGAACTCTCATATCTGCCCTCTACACCACTCTTCAAGAAGCAACTCAAAGAATACTTTAAAAATAACTGGCTATGTCCATGCACTAACCCAGATTAATAACTTGTTTGCTGCGCACTCCTTCCTACTAACCTCTGAACGAATGCATTTTGCTATCAGGTAACAAAGTTATGTACTAGACAGAGTATCATAGAAGGTACTATAGTAGTTTGTCTTTTACTAGCATACTCTCTATTGAATAATATGTATTTGTCTATACCTCTTGTTTATATTATTTCTCCATTTTTCTTGTAAACTTTTGCTTGATTTATTGATGTTTATCTATCATCTAAATAACTTGTATTGCCTTGCCTTAAATACATATTGCATCGATATGTCTAGTAACTGTTAGTGGAGCTTTTCTCCCTGGGCCTCTACTGAAAATAGACATGTATCGAGTTGGACTAGCCCGGTCAACAAATGTAAAATAATAAAAATAAATAAAATATGTTTATTGTTTCATATTATGGATAGGCAGAAATTGTGTCCTTTTAAATGTATGTCTTTTTAAACTTGCATTAGAGTTGATTACTATGGTGACCAAACAAGCATTTCTACTGATGGATCAGGGATTAATTGAATCCTGTGACAGTATTTAAAATTCTGATTTTAGTGTGTTTTTTTTGTATTCTGATGACGTCCCCAGTGGATTTGGGATGAAAGTGCTTAATATTTGGTTGTTTTGACATTAAATGTGGATTTTACCATCTGGATTCTCCATTTTTTTTATTTTTAAGTGTTGGTTCAGTTTGTGTTTCTTTTGCACCTTGGACTATCAGAAACAGATTTAGAAAGGAAAGATTCAGAAATGGTCTCCATGATTCTTCCTCCTTTGGCACCAGAAACACTCTTGAATAAAATGCTTCTCCTAGCTGAAAATGGACCACTTCTATCACTCCCTGAGACAGCAGATGTTGAATAACAGGAGAGAAAAAAAGGAGTTTGGTCAGATGGATGGAAGGAATTCCTTGAAACAGAAGAAGAGACTCCCACTGTTATCTTGCTGAATTACTTCAGAACCTGTCTGTCTGAAACTATATATTGCCAAAGAAAGAAATTTCAGACTCTATGGAAGGATTAAGGGTTTGCAAGGGTGGGAAGGGGGGTGGGTATCTTGTTGACAGTCACTCATGCCTATTAAACTGTCTTTTGTTCTGGAGATTCCTCCTGTTTTTTGAAACCTCCCTACCTTTGCTGTTTAAACATTTAACAGCAGGTTGTGTTTATTTTCCTTTTTGAAAAAGGTTGCAGATGAAGCATTAAACCACTTGGCAAACGGAGCAAGAAAGCTGAAAATTCTGAGATCCCTTAAATCAGCTTACATTTCTCATCATGCTTTTAAAAGGCCTTCTGAAGAATATGGTCCATAGCTAACTCTCTACCTAAAGGAGAATTCAAACTTACAGCTTTTACATCATCTGGAAGGTTTTGACAGTTCTAGCAGAAGCAGCCCTGGAAATAGCATCAGCAGAATCATAAGCATATTTCAAATAGAAGAGGAAACAGATGCCAGAATATTCCTTACATTCTTAAGAGGCATACATAAACTTTAAGATATGAGCTTGACAGTTGAGAATTCTAGAAATAAGTGCTGCAGAATACACGTTTTCCCAAATCTAGCCAAAGTTTTCCATCCTTGTCAGAAAGGCAAGGATATATAACCAGATGTTTAGTAGAAGCTGGGAACAAAAGAGAAATCACAGGCAAAAGAATCAGCACAGTGGTTAACTATCACTGGGGACAAGTAAAACCAAAAAACAGAGGAAAAGTCTCAGTAGAAGAAACGTTTGTGCCTTGTAATCTAATTTGAATGTGTATAAAGGAAGAGGTTCATTTTATTGCATTGTGTTACTCAGTGAAGAAGGGCATCATCCTGAAAGCTTTGTGAAGAATTGAAATGTTGTTTTAGTACAGTCCTTTTGAACAAAGCGTTTCTTTCTACTGGGACTTTTCTTCAGCATAAGATAAATAAATGGTGGGTCTGATCTGAGATTTGTATATAGAGTCATAAGACTGAAGAACTTTATACTAACTCTCTGTCCACATTCTTGGGGCAGCAGACAGGCTGTCTGGCAAGTTACAAACTGTGACAAAACCACCTTCCAGTGCTGAAAGATCAGGAGGAATTGGATTAGGTTCTGGAAATTTCCATTGCAAAAAATCACAATACTTCTTTAAGGACGGTGGATTCATTATGGACCCACTGAAACAACTGATTCATTCTGGAAATACTTACAGGAAAAGATAATCTATCGGGTTCCTATGAGTACAACGAAAACGCATTATGTCAAATGTGTTTTTGTCGACACATGTAGAGCGAACAGGCAAAACAGCGAAGCGGCTGTTCAGCGAATTCTTTTCCTGGGAAAGAAGTTGCTTGACCGCTTCGTTGTTTTGCCGTGTTCTGAAGTGTAGTGTGGTCCCTTGTCTGGTATAGCCAAGCGTGATTGTGCAACAGTTACTGACCTTAGGGTTAGGGTACGGGTTAAGGTAACTGCATATGTATGAAAGTGTTTACCGTTTTACATTTTGTGTTAGATGTATGGTTGAGTTACGTGTATGTGTTTTCAGCTGTTTACTTTTGTTTTGGGGGGGTAGAATTAGGGTTAAGGTAAGTGTGTATGTGTCTGGAGCTGCTTATGTAAATGTGTGAGAGTTACTGACCTTAGGGTTAGGGTGCGGGTTAAGGTAAGTGTATATGATTTAAAATGTTTACTGCTTTTTTTTTCGTTAAATGTATGGTTGGGTTATGTGCATATGTGTATTTAATTGTTTACTGGTTTATGGGAGAGTACAATTAGGACTGGGTATGTGTGTATGTGTTTGGAAGTGTCTAATGTTTTTTTTTGTGGGGGTTGGAACAGCAACTTCTTTCCCTAGGAATGAAATCGCTGTTCTGTGGATTCGACATTTTCAGCTTTCGCTGAAAATGTGTCGATATAACATCATTTGCTGTTTTTAGCGTTCGATGTTGCAATATAGACCCAATCTATCAAAGGGACTGTTAGAAGCCAAAAGCTCCACAAACCCAGAATAAGAAACCAGAGGAGACAAAATAAAATCAGTCCCTTCACAATTATTTTGTGGTTCAAAATCTTGAACCGCTTCAGAAAATGAATAATCTCTTTTTCTTTTTTTTGACAGGAATTTTTGAAGCAGCAGACTCACTTATGTCAAAAAAAAAACTCCCTAGGGATAGGCATAGTAGTCTTGCTAGGTGGAGAGGTATTCCCTACTCCTTCCGCCATGACCAACATGAGTGGTTCTTCCATGCCCACCTAGGGAACTCCAACAGCCACACAAGATGTGTCTAACCCCCAGTCCATGGTGGCTCTAGGGACTATACAAGAGGGAGCCAAGGAATAAGATGTATAGTCTGAGGAACCAAAAATGGCCACAGCAGGGTCACCCATCTGTTGCTGAAATAGTTTAGCAGCATACTATGGTGGAACAGGTTGCTTACTAATTTTCTTCTTTTGAGGCAAAAAGAAGGAAGAAGAGAGGTTGGTTCTTCTACAGTTCAGCTGAAAAGGATGTCCGATTCCCAGGGAAGTCTAGCAGCAATAGTGTGTAAAGCAGACACTAAGTAAAAAACAAATACCCTGTCCTGCCAAAAAAACACTGAAAAGCATTTTAAAAATTTAAACAAGCCACTAAAAGCAAAACAACTCAACTTTTACCAAGGAAAAGTAGATTTAGATTAGTTTTAACAACTTTTTTCCCCGAAAAAGTAAAAACTAATGCTCCTGTTTAAAAGTTATTAGAAGTCAACTAATAGTCAATAAAAATAATTTTTACTAACAGAAATAATAACTTCAAACAAAAAAATTCATTTTCTGTCAAACTAAAAATGTAGGGTTTTTTTTCCCCTGAAAGGAACTTATCTGCCCAGCAATGGAAATGTTAGTCAACTGTTGATCCTCAAAAGCCTACAGGAAGTGCACATTTCTATGGCAGGAAATCTGTGAAGAGCTTGTTACTCGTATCATTCTTTCTTCAGCTCAGCCAGTTATGAACAAAATGTTGGCATACAGAAAGTGCCCTTGAAGCTTTGGAAGCTGGCTAGCTGTTGTATCCTGTGCAGGATACAACCCATACACCTTTGGCTACTGCAGCAATGACTATAAAGATGATCACCAAATATAACTGTTGTATACAAAAACAAAATTAATATTTGCACCGCTCCTTAAAAATATGAGCAGAGTAATTAAAGGAGAGTTTTACTTACAGTTGAACTGGTGGTCTCAAGAATGCCAAATGATATGTTTTCCCATTATTAGGTTTCTTTAAATGATGCTAGATCAGGAAAGCTACAAATTCAGCACATCTAACATGTAATGATGATGAACAGACTCCTAAGACTTTTTTTGGTATTTCATCAGCAAAACAGATATTCTAAAGAGCTGCTGTCCAAGTTAATGAAAACTTGGAAGGTGCTACTAAAGGAACCTGATCTGTTAGGGTTGGGTCAGTCATCAGAAGTACATGTGAAGAGACTAGTACAGATGCTGTACAGTTTTGTGCTGCTTAAGGTAGTGCATTTTCAGACTTAATACAAATAAAGGTAATAGCAGAATGGCAACTCTGAAATATATGCATCATATTTTAGTATTAGAGGGTATGAAACTTGATCCATAAAAAATCCAAGCTACTGTAGAAATGCTAAGGCCAGAAAACAAGGAGACACTTAAAAGACTACTAGGAACGAGGCAGTGCCTTGCAAAATTTGCATCTAATATGTCTGAAATATGTACGCCTCTAAGAAAACCAGTAAAGTTTAAGATGCAGCAGTGAAGAAGAATTTTGAGATACTGAAGACATAGTCAGTGTTGCTCAAAAATCTAAGCACTATGGCATGAATCATCCAGTTATATTCTAAGAAGATGCCAATCATAATGGTTTAAGAGCTCTGGTTTTACAAGATACCTATGGGTCAGGAGGATTTACAGATGAGTAAAACAGATATGCTCATACAGAAAAGGAACAGTGTTTGCAATAGTGTGTGGATGTTAAAAATTCAGTACACTTATGGTAAAAAAAAGTTTAGTCAGAAACAGTCCTGCAAAGCATGTTAAAACATCTTTGTACAAAGAAGCTCTGAAATTGTAGAGGATGTTACTTACTCTATAGAAGTATGATCTAAAAGTAAAATACAGACAAGTCAAAAGGATGTACACTGAACAGACCTATCTAGCAAAGATTTACCAATATGAAGACTATTAGAAAAAATAATGTGAAATTCTTTCTTTAATACAATAGCTACCAATAGTAAAAGTAAAAAAAGTAAAACAATTTCATTCGTGTACTAAAACTAATTTAGAAATGTATCTAGTGAATCCTATTACAGAAAAGATGATCAGATTAAAAATCATCAATAGCATCTGTTCTATGAGGCTCATCTAAAATCACTGTCACTTTATTCTGTTTCATACAGACTACTCAGTGGTGATCTCTGCCTTGCATATAAGGCAATCTTTGACCACGCTTTATTAGAAATGCTGCTTATCTGTAAGTCATATGGTATACAGGTTACTCGCTCTAATGGCCTTAACCTGGTATGTGACATTAATAGAACCTGTTGGAGGGACAGACTTGTCTCCCAGAGGTTATCACAGCTTTGGAACAGACTCCCGCTTTATGTCAAGCAGAGCACCTCACTGGCCCTCTTCAAATGCAATCTGGACAATTGGATGGGTAACCGTAAATTCACCCCAGGGGTTTCACCTATGTCCCTCCTGGACAGGGGTGATGTATGCTGATCGTGGAGATAAGGGTAAAACTTGGCTAGGCTTGTAATGTCCCTAGGGCCATTAGCCTAGTAACGTCCTATGATCCTAAGTAACTGAGCACCAGGAATGTAGTCTACAAAGATGTGTGATCTTTGGAGAAAACAACCCAGACCTGCCTGCATACAAGAGCCAGAAGTGCTAAAATTCTCTAAATTAAGTGACAGTGCTAGGAAAAACTACTTTTATGCATACACTTCAAGGTTCAAATAATCAGATGGTATGAAGAGCAGATGTCACAACAAGCTAATCATAAACTTTAAAATTTCAGTGAAAAGAGGGTTCCTCACAGAAGTCCAAGATGTAGAATCTCCTTCAGACATTGTTTATTTGGTCTGAGTGAAGCCTTCTACCAGATCAGGGAAGTAAAAAGCTCTGAAATATTAGTGATGGTGCTGAAACAAATGTCCAAAACAAAAAAAATGCCTGAAGTACATGAGACCAGCTCAAGAGGAAAACCTATCTCTTGGCCTAAACAGAGAACCTTTTTCAGCTGGCTATGTGGCCGTACATAAAGGTTTCTTGGCAGCTTCTATGACAGAAAGTACAGCTGTGTAAGAAATTATCAAAACAGCAGATGTCCTACTGATCACTGTTGCAGAATTTCAATACTATTGGGTTCATAGTTCATAGGTTTATATTAGGCTATCTGCCCTAAGGCATTTATAAGCCTAGCCCAAAGTTATGTGGCTTACGCCACCCCTTATGTTAGAAATAATGTGCCCATTAGTTTGTTGTGCCTCTGTCCAGCAGTGACACAGAGATGATTCCTGGGGTAAACCTACGATCTCCCATCCACCGGTCAAGATTTCTCTTGAACAGAGCCAGCGAGGTGCTCTGCCTCACATGGACCGGGATTTTATTCCACAGCATGGGGAGTCTCTGGGTGATAAATCTATCCTTCCAGCACATCCTATTTATATCCGTGCTAAGGTTTAAGTCACTTGCTCTAGTGGTTCTGGTGGATTTGGATTTTTTGAGGTGGAGCATGTCCATTAATTCCAGGTTGGTCATGGCCTTGTATGTCAGGCACAGGTCACCTCTGAGCAGACGGTATGCAACTGAATAGAGTTGGAGTTTCTTCAGTCTGGCAGTATATGACAGGTTTTGGAGTCCCTTTATCCTTTTGGTGAGGAACTTTTGGGGTCTCTCCAATTGCTGCAGGTGTCGGGTGAGATACATCCCGAATGGGACATTGTACTAAATCATTGGCCTGATAAGTGAAGAGTACAGGGGAACAATGACCTCACTTGATCTGGATGTGAATCCCTTCATGATCAGATGGGCAATGTAGAAGGTCTTTCGAACCACTTTAGCAACGTGAGTGTCAAACGAGAGGCCACTGTCAACCTGGGTACCCAGGTCCCTGATAACCTCTTCTGTGCTTAGTGGGTTGCCACCTATATGGTAGCTTGGGGTTACCTTGTTTTTCCCGAAGGGTATGACTATACACTTTTTTGCGTTTAACTTCAGGCCATGGCTCTGGCACCAGCTATCAGTTTCCGTGAGACCCCTCTGAAGGATGTCTGTGTCCGATGTACTATCCACTATGGCACCCAGTTTGCAGTCATCCGCAAACTTTGTCAGCCATAGTCCTCCTATGTTTGCCTGTACTTCTGAGAAGTAGATGCCGAACAATAGGGGGCCAAGAACTGAGCCCTGTCGGACACCACTTGTAACTGGCTTGGAGTCTGACATGGCTCCAGCAACTCTAACCCTGTGGGTTCTGTCCTTTAGCCAGTTTGCAACCCATCTTGTGACATATGGGTTTACATTTAAGCTGGTAAGTTTCTTTATGATACCCGAGTGGGGTATTGTGTCGAAAGCTTTTGCAAGGTCAAGGTAGGCTGTATGGACTGCCTTTCCCTCATCAATGGCCTTGGTAACTGTTTCGAAGAAGTCAACCAAGTTCAAAAGGCAAGATCTGCCCTTGACAAAGCCAAACTGGGTTGGGTCCAAGGTCTGCAAGTCCCCTATGTCCTTGTTTATGAGTTCCATTATGATCCTCTCCATAGCTTTGCAGACCAGGCTTGTTAAGCTTATGGGGCGGTAATTACCAGGGTCCGTAGAGGCACCGCCTTTGTGAAGTGGGACCACAGTTGCCGTACGCCACTCCTTGGGCACATATCCTGTGGTAAGGCTAAGATTAAACAGCTGCCTTATGTGCGGGTTTAGTTCTTCATTGAGTTCATGTAGCACACAGCCGGGGACACCATCCGGTCCCATTAATGCTGCGTTTTTAGCTTTAGAGAGAGCAGCTTTCACCTGCGCATTTGAGATGTCTGGGAGGCTACACTCTGTTGGGATAGTTATCTCTCCTTTTGGGGGGAGAGGGGGGTGACGTTTGCGCTGAACCTGTCTGCCAGTATGTTGGCAATGTCTGTTGGTTCAGTGATTTTTGTATCATTTTGGACTAATTCTGAGCATATCTGGGAGTTTCCACCCAGGTTTCTGACATAGCTGAAGAAGGCCTTATGATTGTCTTTTGAATCTATGGCAATTTTTTTCTCAAAGTTGGCCTTGGATGATTTTATGAGGGATCGTAGTTTCTTGCTAGTACTGATCAAAGATGCCTTCCCTTTTTGGGATTTTGCTCTATCATGTAATAGCTTTCTCCTCTTATTGTAAAGTTTGTTTATGGCTGGAGTCCACCAGACTGGATTTTTGCCCTTGGTGGAAAGAGTCTTGGTTTTATTTGGGATTGCCTGATCCATGCAGTCCTGAAGGTGTTCATAGAAGGCATTTGTAAGGGCTTCCGCAGCTTGGGTTGTGGTTTCCATTGGCTCGGGGGCCTTGAAGGATACCACACCTGTCTTGAGTAGTGTGAAGTTTGCTTTAGAGAAGTTCTTCACTGTGGTCTTTTTTGTTTGGGGTGGGGGCGGGATGTGGATTTCTAGTGAGATTAGTTTATGATCTGATCTCACCAAAGAGGGATATACTTCCGGTGTGGAGCATTTTGTACCCATGTTTGTGATGATGAGATCTAGTATATTTTCTCCTCTTGTGGGGACGGTGACTAGTTGTTCCATGGCATTTGAATTTATGAACTCCAGGAACCTTTGGGCTAGAAAGTTGGGGCTTGAGTAATGTTCCCAGTCTATATTCGGGTAGTTGAAGTCACCCAATATGATGGTGTTTGGTGATACATTTATACCCTCCAGTGTCTTCAGGAAGGCTGTGTGGGTTTCCTGAGTTTGAGAGGGTGGCCTGTAGCATGCTACAAATTGTAGAGCAGTTTTGCCTATGGTTAATTGCACCTGGATGGTTTCCGATGCTTCGTGCGTAGCCACCAACCTGGAGGTGTGGGTATCCTTGATGAATATGGATACACCCCCTCCTTTTGTGGTATGGTCCGGGTTTTGGGGCCGAAACGCATGATATGAGGTAAAACCTGATAGTGCCGGGGTGCTCTCAGGAGCCTTGAGCCAGGTTTCAGTCACAGCACAGACATCGATGTTCTCCATACTGAGAAGGGCCTCGAGTGCGGGCATTTTGAGATTTAGACTTCTGGCATTAAGCAGCATTACCCTTAGTTTCTTCCCGTTTTTGTTTTCTAGGGTGGTAGGTTTAGAATTTGAGCCTTGCCTAAAAAAGGCACTATGGGGGTGGCAAGAGCCTTAGCCAATATCCGGAATCCCAGGGGTGACAGGTGCAAGCCGTCCCTTGCGAAGCAGCATGGCTTGTCAAGCATGTCATCCCAAGCGGACAGACACTGGATCCCCTTTGAATGACACCAGAAATTAAGCCAATTGTTAAAGCTGATCATCTTGTCACTATATTGTGGCATCATTCGTGGTGAAGGAAGGATACTGCTCAGGGTCAGGGTCATACCTGCCTGGGCTACATAATCAGAAAGCTCCTCTATGTCTCTTTTCATGTAGTCCAGGGAGGTACGTCTCAGGTCGTTCACACCAGCATGGACAATGACTGTGTCATACTTGTACTTGCCGTGGAGTGACCTGAGTGCTTGTGTTATGTGGTGGATTCTAGCGCCCGATAGGCAGCTTACCGTGACCTTCTCCTTGTTCAGCCTGGTGAGTGGGACGTCAGTGTGTCTGACTATGGAGTCACCTATGACAAGTATGTTTGGTATTGTATTTGGCCTTAAGGGCAGTGACTGCTTTGCATACTGATTTTGTTTTTTATGTGTTGTTTGTGTGGTGTCTTGAGTTTGCAGTTGCTTGGGTGTCTGCTTTGGAGGCCTTTGCTGTTTAGGTACATTTTTACTCAGATCCTCCGAGTATGTCTTAGTGTGTTTATGTGTTTGATTCAGTGGTGTGGTTGAGTTATGTGAGACTTGTATTGTGGTGTGTGTAGTTGCCTTCTCCTCCTGCCTGGTCTTGCCAGTCCTGAGTTGAGAGAGCTCAGCCTCCAGTTTGGCTAAATAGCTGCATCTCGCAAGTGTTAGTGTTATGTGGGAGGAGGAGAGGGTTGTCCGTGTACATGAGGCAATTGTAACATTGCCTCAGAATTCCCAGATTCACCAACTGGGCAGGAGAGGACGCCAGCATCTGACCCTTCAACATGCTAGAAAGAATTATGAGTTGGTATGAGACAGAAAAGTAGAGGGCTTAGCAGGGAAGTGGGCACTCCTGTGGGGTTTTGCAAGTGAGGGATTTGTATAATATAGGAGTGCTTGACCTGCAAAGAAAATGCTTATAAGACAAGGGATATGCTTTTAAGACAAGTGCTGAGCTTTTTGAGAAGAAAAAGCAATTAGGAACAAGTGCTGTGCTTTTTAGTGAAGGTGTAAACTGTTTAGGTTCCGAACAGAGCAGTTCTAAGGGAAAAATTGAAGAACAGACTTTATGGAGCCAGAAAAAGTTTAACCTTGTTAAACCGGCGCTGCCCGATGCTGCTCTAGTGGCAACTCCGCGCTAAAGCACGTTAAGGCGTGCTTGATAGCAGGGGCTGGAAAGAAGCAGGAATAGACCCAAAACGGACAATAAAACTACAGTTTCAAGTCAGTAACCCCTCCTACGGGGGGGGGGGGGGGGTCAGGGAAACTGCTCAATGTTATTCACTGCCACTGATCAACAGAGAGACTTTCCTTTAGCCCAAGCAAAAATGGTCTCACAGAAACTTACAAACAGTTCAGGAAACAGCAAGCCTGTAACTGAACTTTTTTAAATCTCAGAAAAGTGGGAAAAAAGCAAGATTTTTTTTTTTGTTTTTGTTTTTCAGAGATAGCAGAGGTTCACAGGTAATATCAAGTTATAACAGTGCAGTAAATGACCCCACACACGAGTGCTAGGTCAAGGACAGAAAATATGCAAGTTTTGAGAAAAAAACGATTTAAAATTAAGTGCAAACAGGAAATTCAGTAAACAACTTTTGGTTGTGCTCTAAATACAGCTACTAATGCAGAAATCAAGTTTAACAAGCCAGAAAATGCTCAAACTAGGCAGCTATGCAGAAAAACTTAGCAAATAAACAGAGAAAAAATACTTAAAATCTCAAAAGTGGCTCCCTTCTTCTCTCAGCGTTTTCTCCTCTTGATGGGTGCTTCACCAACAGCCAACAAGCCTGAAAAGACGCCAAAACCACGAGGCAACTAGGTTTTAAGAGAGGAAGATGAAGGAGTTTTGGAAATGACCCCTGTTGGCCAATAAAACTACAGTTTCAAGTCAGTAACCATTCATACAGGGGGCAGGGAAACTGCTCAATGTTATTCACTGCCACTGATCAACAGAGAGACTTTCCTTTAGCCCAAGCAAAAATGGCCTCACAGAAACTTACAAACAGTTCAGGAAACAGCAAGCCTGTAACTGAACTTTTTTAAATCTCAGAAAAGTGGGAAAAAAAGCAAGATTTTTTTTTTTTGTTTTTTCAGAGATAGCAGAGGTTCACAGGTAATATCAAGTTATAACAGTGCAGTAAATGACCCCACACAAGAGTGCTAGGTCAAGGACAGAAAATATGCAAGTTTTGAGAAAAAAACGATTTAAAATTAAGTGCAAACAGGAAATTCAGTAAACAACTTTTGGTTGTGCTCTAAATACAGCTACTAATGCAGGGTGATTCCTAAAGCTTGGATATTGGAAAAGATGGATAGGACCAGAGACGGGAGAGCTGTGTACCAATTCAAGAAGTACAGACTGAGCAAAAGAAGCCCTTGATCTCTAAAGTACAGTTGCACAAGTCCTGCTTTGCTGTAATAGTAAATGTTTGTAGAATACACTCTCTTACTGGTATTTGGGTAGTAGTGCCCTACTACCCTCCTCTGACAAGCTACTGAAGCTCAGAGTCCCTCCCACTGCCTCGCCTGTCTGTAGGTGTGATGGACCAATCATCTGACAGCACAGGGAATGCCTTACAGACCCGAAGACAGAACACTTTCAGTTTTCTAGGGTCCAGCAGGAAATGACGATGAACACACAAGCTTTGCAAACACCTACTGCTCCAATACCAAAACGCACACACACACACACACACACACACACACACACACACACACACACACACACACACACACACACACACACACACACGCTTTGCAAACACCTACTGTTCCAATACCAAAATACGCACACACAAAACAATAAAGGCTGCGGAGCAGGCTAGAAAGGGGGATGGTGAATGCCTACTGCCAGTAGGGGTCTTATTACATGATCGAATGTTTAGGTTAGCGAATACCTAAATGATCTGGTAAGAGAGAAAGCAAAAAAAAGTGAACAATTTAACGCAGGGAAAGAATTCCCTTGGCCGTTATGCGGATTTTGCCCCTTTCCCCACTGTAGACCGATCTCATAGTTGGTATATTTAGTTAGGGTGTGTGTGTGTGTGTGTGGTGGGGTGAAGCCCCCCACTTTATTTTAGTTTAAATTATTTTTTTTTTGCAGCCAAGGGAATTAATTCTCTAAGTTAAATCGGCTGTTTTAATTTTTCAATATTACCAGGTCGAAGTTTAGGTATTCACTAATCTAAACTTTCGATAGGGTAATATAGATGACTGCCAGTAAAGCACTGTGCTTTATGAACAACTACTGTCATGGGTAAGTAGGACTTATGCAACTGTACCATGTTAAACTAACATACTGTCTTACTGGCATTCGTGTAGATTTCCAAAGCTTACCTAACCTGGGAGGAGGAAGGATAATGGTCCAGCAGCCCCTGGAAAATGATCCTAGTGAAGTCTACTCTTGATCTAGATAAGGCATTCAGCTTGTAATGCTTTGTAAAGGTTATGGACAGAAGACCACTGTGCTCTCTCTAGAATACTTCTACAGTCCACTCCTTTGCAGTACATAACTGAACAGGAAAAAGCCATGGTGGAATGTAATTTTACCTTGACTGGATTTGTCCTGACATGGTGGGTATAATAAAAAACAATACCAGAAGACAACCAGCATGCAGTGATATGCTAACAGACAGGGTGTCCTTTCTTTGCCCCATGGAGGAAACAAAAAGCCTTTCAGCGTTCCTGAAGGGTCTCATTTTGTCAAGGTAATACCTGAGCTGCCAGTGCACATACAAGGTATGAAGTCTTCTCTATCCCTTATTCTCAGGTTCTGGGAAGAACACGTGTAGATTTACAGTCTGATTCGGAGTGAATTCTGAGACCACTTTAGACATGAAAGAAGTGTTAGTGCATAACACAACCCTGTCCCTGTGGAAAATAGGGTAACGTTGTCTCACTATGAGAGCTTGCAGCTAAGAGACTTGCCTTGCAGAAGTCAGAGCAATAATCAACAAAAAAAAAAAGTTTTCCACATTAAGAGCTTCAGATCAGCCTGAACATCAGGTTCAAAAGGAGATAAAGTCAATTTTTCCAGAAAATAGCTGAGATCCCATGAAGGAGAAATCTGCTCGCAAGGGGGTCTCATATGTAATGCTTCCTTCATGAACCGTTTTACCAAAAGAGAAGAAAGAGGGGGGATCCATTTTGTAGACTAGCAGAAACAGCCACTAAATGTACCTTAATGGAAGCATTTGATAAGCTATCCTGAAGTAGATCACACAAGTATTTCAAGACCAGAGTGATGTTAACCTCAAGGGACTCTCTTGTCCTTGTTTAGGCACCACTTAAAAAACCCGATCCATTTTCAAACATTACGATTTTATAATAGCATGATTCCTGTCCTCCTCTAACAACTGTTGCACATCCCTATGAAATAAGTACCTAAATGGACTCAAGATTGAAACATCCAGGCTGTCAGTTGTAGTTGCTTCAAAATGGGATGCACAAGACATGCCTGATATTATATGAGCAAGTCCAGAGTGTGAAGAAGTATGTGGTAATTGCCCTTGGCCAATACCATTAGAAGGGAGAACCAAGATTGCCTGGGCCACCAGGGGGTCACCACAATGATTTTTTGGCATTTCTTTCTTAATCTTCAGAATCAGTGGAAAGGGTAGGAACACACACAGTAAGATTCTCGTCCAAGGGAACAAGAATGTATTTGTCCTCCAAGCATGGCTACAAGGATGTCTAGAACAGAAATCTTCCAGTTATCTGTTTTGAAAGGAGGTGAACAGATCTATGTGAAATGGTCCCCACATCTAGACTTGAATCCTGAAACACCACTGCCTTGAGATGCCACTCATGTGGGTCTGCCCAGGATCTGCTTTTTCTGTCTGACACAACGTTGTGCTATGATGGGACGTATGATGCCTAAAGAGTCAGAGAATACTGCAAAGTCAACCTTGTACTACATTATTTGTTGAGGTACCACATCGCTGTGGTGTTGTCCCTAATCACAAGAGTGGAGTTCATAGATAATTAAAGACTTTCAAGGCATGGCTCACTGCCAATATTTCTTTGATACTGATGTACTTCCATACATCCTTGGGCTTCCAAGAGGCTTGCACTTGCACTCCCATTAATACAGCTTCTCAAGAGAAGTCGGACAAATTTGTCTGGACCAGATTATGCTAGAACAAGCTGGAAGAGTTGCCTTGGTGGACTCTGCCCCGCTCTGTTCGCCCTCGCTAACACTCGGGCTCTCGCCGCTCCCCTGCCCCCTATTCCCATCCGCCCCCACTACCTCTACATTTATAGTAATCACAGCCACACCCACAGCTCACCCTCACATCACCTCCACCAATCACAGCTCCTCAAGTCATATCACATTATACCACACCAACTTGCTCCACACAAAATACTCCCAATCACTCTCATTCCCACTAGGCATTTTTTACATCACCCACACTACTTCCCCATCCACATATAGTGCAACCCTATAATTCCTATTCAGACCCCCCACCTAGAAACAACTTAAACTTTATAACCATGACTATCACGCAACTAAGTCTAGTCTTTCTTCTCATAATTCTTTACAACACCACAAGTTATCACTCTAGCAATAGCCATAAACTTAGTAGCACAACACTGCATTATGCACTCTCGTATACAGACACCACACATTATAATATCTGCCCACAGTTATTCAAGAACTACATAACGGACCAATTCAGGACTAAACACATATACTCTCATTCCTACTACAAAAAAACACAATACTTTCTCACACTCCTCACCAAACTCCAACATCTGTATAACCATTTTAACTCCAGGCTCACCATAAGGGGGGATTATCCACCCCAACCCAGGCCCAAATCCATCCTGTCCAACTCAAACTGCTCCAACACAAATGTCAGAACATAACATCCCCACTTTCTTCATCCCTGGGCAAATCAACAACAGCAGCAAAACCAACCATCTTTTAATGCTAAATATTAATATTAGAAGTATCAAAAATAAAAAACCTGAACTCCAGGCCACAACAGCACACTACTCCCCAGACATAGTTGCTTTAACAGAAACCTGGCTAAATAAAAACATAGCTAACTCAGACGTTCTCCCTACCGGCTACAATATCATTAGACAAGACAGACCACTTCGTAAAGGGGGTGGAACTGCCTTACTGTACAAGTCAAACTTAACTGTCTGTCAATTACCCCTCTCCCAATAATTGGGACATACTTATCTCACAACTTCAAATTCACCCTAAAAAGGTCATCACCACAATTGTGATCTATATTCCACCTGGTAATACACCTGCTAGCCTTGAAGACTTCTTATCCTGGTGTTCTTCCACATCCTCACAAGAAACCCTTATTCTGGGGGACTTCAACCTAGATTGGTTCACCTGTATATCAGAACCACCAAGTAATCTAATAAATTTCCATGGCTACCAGCAGCTAGTCCAAATTCCAACTAGATGTCATAAAAAAATCTAAAAGGGAATCCATCCTTGACTGGGTCCTAACTAACAACCCCACATTGTACCCTCACACAGGCAGTCTCCCAGACACCTTAAGTGACCACAACATAATATACTTTATACGTAGTAGAACAAGCATATGCAAAACCACTAACTATATATCCACTAGAAACACAAAAAAATTCTCTCCTGAGTTCCTCAACACTTTACTCTGTAACTGTGACTGGACCCCCCTAAAAACCCTCCCACTTGACCAGGCTGTAGCATATTTCAACAAAACATTTCTACAACACCTAGACACTGTCGCTCCATTACGCAAAATCAAGGTTAGAACCTCTACAAACCCCTGGCTCAGTAAAGAAACCAAGCAAATCCTCAAGTCCAGAGACACTGCCTGGCTTTACTATAAAAAAAAACAAAGAAATGCAAAGCCTAACTAAGTACCAAGAACTGTGCAACCATGCAAAAAATGCATTAGGCTGGACAAAAAATCCTACTACACAATATTACAAACTAAATACCAACACAACCCGCAAAAATTTTGGAAAAATGTAAACCAGCTACCCCAAACCAACCACCCCTGACACTAAAGTTCCCATCGAAACACAATTCAACTCCCACTTTGTGAACTCAATTCTATCCTTAGTATCACAGGACAGTTCCTTCCTCACTATCCCCCCCAACACAAATAACACCAATACAAGCTTTACCCTCAAAACAGTTTCCACCACTTCAATCAAAAGCATGCTCTCCAAACTAAAAACCTCATCAACAGCAGCCGACCGACTCCCCAGCTATTTCTTGAAACCCACAGCAGATGCTATTGCTATCCCAGTCTCCACTCTCATAAACAGATCAATTGTTGAAAACTATGTGCCCAAACTCTGGAAAATATCCTATGTTACACCCATACATAAAGTCGGGACCTCCACTGAACTTAATAACTACAGACCCATTGCTTTACTCTCCCCCTAGGCCAAAATCCTAGAAAAATGCATCCATACCCAGATGCTAAACTATCTCCTAGACAGCAACATCCTGTCACCTACTCAGCATGGTTTCAGACCTGTCCATAGTACCGCTACAGCCCTCCTCTGCTTCACAGACACAGTAAACGGTCTCAAAAATGAAGGCCTACAAGTGTCAACTCTTTTTTTGGATATGTCCAAAGCATTGGACACAGTCTCGCACCAAATCCTGTTAAACAAACTAAACCAATATCATCTATCAAATTCCACTCTTACCTGGTTCCAAAGCTACTTAACTGACAGGTACCAAGCTGTGAAATGGGAAAATTCTCTCTCTCCTCAACTGCCCATAACTATAGGAGTCCCACAGGGTTCTATCTTAGGACCACTACTATTCACAGTCTTCACAAATTACCTCCATACCTCCACACAGCATGCATCTATAATTCAGTATGCAGATGACACTACCTTAATCTGTGCTGCACAAAAGATTCCCACCCTCCTGCAAACAACTCAATTAGCATTCTCTGACGTTGAAAACTACCTTACCAAAGCCCAACTTATCCTCAATCCAAAGAAAACTCAGCTTATGATTATAACCAGTTCTAACAAAAACACTAACAGTCAATTCACTATCTACTCCACTAATGCTACTCCAATTGCTCCAGTGGCACAGGCTAAGCTATTGGGAATAACCATAGATTCCCACCTAAAATTTGATAGTCATCTCAACTTAATTATTAAAAAAGTACATGCCAAACTGGGGTCAATCTACTGTATCAAACCATTTCTTACCAACAACACAAGATCAGCCATTGCTCGTTCCCAACTTCTATCTACCCTACTCTATGCATCTCCCATTCTGACTAATCTCAACAAAACTGAACTAAGCAAAATGGAAGCTGGCTATAAAAGAATTGCCAGCTTTGCTGCAAATTGCTCATATAGAACTCATCACTGTACTGATTTGAGACAGCTCCACTAGCTTGAACTGCCTAACTTAACCTACAATCATCTCTGCCTATGTCATTCTATCTATTACCTCCCCAATAAGTGTCCTGCCCTCAAAAACCTAGTACAACATCACTCAGCCAAAAGGCCTCTTAGATCATCAAGCAAACTACTACTAGAAGTCACCAACAGCTACAATAGCTTTGGAGATGCACTATATAGTAGTTCAGTGGCTAAAAAATGGAACTCTGTCCCTACAAGCATTCAAAACACATCATCCAAAGCCTCCTTTAAAGACCTCATCAGGCAACATCTCAAGGAAAGTTGGCAGTGCCATAATTGCTCCCCAGGCTAGTGAAAGCGGATAACACATACATACAAAATCTAGAGCACTTGATAATAGTTTTCAATCTTACAAACACTGGCTAATCTACAATGTATGTACTGTACCTGTGTACTATGTATGTATTCTACCTATGTTCCAAATTTCAGCTGTACACCACAAATCTATTAATTACCTTTATTTTTAAAATTAATATATTTTTGTTTGTTCTCTCCACTGTAACTGTTTATGTGCCACATACCACTGTAAAAGCATGTCTCCTGTAATTTGTGTGTATACTGATCATGTCTAAATAACTAAATGTGTCTGTAATTTTTCTTTATGGAGCTTGTGGGCTTCTGCTGAAAAAGGCCTTTTCGGCTCAGTCAGACACCCCCGGTTAACAAATGTAAAACCAATAAATAAAATAAATAAAGAAGTGAAGTCCTGGACTGATACTCATCTGTGCTCTCTACCACTGTAACTCTCCTCTGATGAAGGCCAGCACCAGCAACTGGGATTCCAGGGAATGCAGCTGCTGGGTCCTAATATTTCATACATACCACTGAATTTTACTCATGAGGAGATGGGTCAGCGGTATCATGAAAATCACAGACATCCTGAATCCTAGAATTGTTAGGAAATCTCTTGCCAGGATGACACTCCACCTGGAGAATTCCTAATAGTAGAGCTGGACAGTATCTTCAGGATGAAAGACCATTCTTTTATTGGTGTCGATTAAACATCTCAGGAAGACGAGTTTTTATGAGGGTGTCTGACAACTTCTGTAGTTTCAACTTGAATTATAGCTGGAAGAATAAAATTGAGACCTTCTCTAATGATGCCAAAAACCTGAGTGAAAACTCTTCACACATCAAGTCATCCATGTAAGGAAAAATTTGAATGTCAAGAGTCCAGCAGTGAGCCAATACTACAGCAAGGTATTTAGTAAAACACCCGAGGTGCAGTGGATAGCCCAAAGGGTTTGTTTGTTTGTGTCTTTCGGCTTTTCCCGGTTAGGGGTCGCCACAGCGGAACTCCGGTCCGCTAATGATTGGCAGTAGTTTTTTACATGCCGAGTTTGCCAGCCCTGACGCACAACCTTCAACAAAGGTACGCCCATTCACGCATGTCTTCACACAGAAGACGCTCTAGCTAAGAATCGAATGGCACAACGTCTTGCTGTGAGGCGACAATGCTACTGCAGCACCACCACCACAGATGCAGAGAAATGATAGTGTGAACCAGATACAACAAATTTCAGATACACACATCCTTCAAGTCTGGGGTCACCATGAAGCAGAAGAGGAAGCACTACCTGCAGGGTGAGCATTTTGAACTTTGGGACCTTGACAAAAGTATTCAGAAAGGATAGACTCAATAACAGTCACTATGACTGCTCTTTTTTGGGGACAAGGAAAATTTTGGAGTAGAAATCTTTCATTCTCTCTGAAGAAGGGCCTGGCTGTATGTCCCCCCCCCCCCCCCCCGAGGCCAGCATTTGCCAGAGAATAGAAGGGAATAACAAAGTCTGGTTGGGTGGGTGAACGGAATAGGATGTTACAGCCTCTGCCAACAATGTTGAGCACCCATTTCTCGGGAACCCCCAATAGCCAGGCCACCTTGTTGAGAGCTAACTTTAGATACGGGAACTTGGGAATGACGGGTGCAGAGTCTTGGCACAGTCATATGTTGAAACGGGGGTTATCATTTTTTGGAAAAGGAATCCCTCTTGTTAGGTTTGTTGGAGTTACTGTCCTGCAATTTCCTTTTGGTACCTTGTTTTTTGTTCATCTGGGATGTCTGTTTGCTGTGCTGCCAAAAATTATCCTGCTTAGTGGAAGAGAAACTTGGGTATATGGAACATTTTATACACCCCTTGCATCAGTATACCTGTGTTAACCCAGTGTTTTAGGATCTGATTAACTGCTTTACCAGACTATCAGAATCAATCAGAGCATTCATAATCTTATTTTTCAACTCAGCAGAAAAGTTTTGGCTGTGCAACCAAGCATACCTCCTTATCACCGTTGCTGCAGTTCTAGACACAGTATTGGACCCATCCAATGGGCTCTTTAAAGCATGTTTAGACATTTGAGGACCTCTGGAAACAATCTCTTTCATGCACTCTTTCTGACCAGCAGGTAACGATGCAGCAAACTCATCTAAATTATATATACACCTTAACAAACTTCCTCGTAAAACACTGGTAGTGAAACATTTCAAAAGTTACCGTGATGGACTGCTCCAGCTTCTTTCACTGATATTCTAGCTACTTGTCTAATTTATCTTGAGGGGCTGGGTTTGAGACGGATATGGTCTTTTGATTGGCAAAGGTCATTGGGGACACAGAAGCAGGGTATGCAAACAAGGGGGTTTGGAAGCCAGGGATGACCAAGTACACCCTGAGTTTCTTGAACATTTTTTTTAGGCAGAGACTCATTCAGCAGAGAACTCCAAGCTTTCTTAGAAACATCCCCTATGATGTACAGAAGAAAGGTTGCCATGTCTGGGACCTCATCCTTTAAGAAATCATATGCTCTGCTGATCTTGGGGGCAGGTAGCCAATGACTACATCCCTAAATTTACCCAGGATTTGGGAAAAAGAAAACATCTGAGTTTTAGAACCTGTTCATCCTCACAGGAAATGGACTCGTCAGAATCTGGCACTTCCAAAACCGCAGATTCCAGATCCCCTTCAAAATCAGGATCCATGGGTAGCTGAACGGGGTGGGAGTGTCACCATTAATTACAACCCAGCTTTGCACCTCGTAACCAATGGCCTGAACAATGGATCTTAGCCATAGCCACCAGCTCAGGTGAAAACACAGTTGGAGACTGTTGCCCTGTAATGTGGTGGGTTTTCTGTTTGTTCTTTGCATGTGGTACACTAGTGGGAGAATCCCATTAGGGGAGACATATCAACACTGGCAACAGATTCTGTACTCCTGACTTCTCCTGCACTTGAAGTTTGATTCTCTCTTCCTTGAATCAGGCAATGGTACAGCCCCAGAGAGCATGTCTGACTCTCGTGTCACTCACAGTTATGGTACATTCACTACACCAAGGGACATGGAGGCAAAAGGAGGTTAGAGGTCCAATATCCTGCCTACGGTTACTGTAGAGTCACAAGTCATAGGCTGAGGAATTTTTTGATTTTTCATTTTATTTTTATTTATTTTACATTTGTTTACCGGGAATGTCTGAGTGGGCCAATGGCCCACTTTCAGCAGAGGCTTGGGGAGAAAAGCTCCATAGGACAAAATTTACAAAAATGAAACAATGTTTAACAATAATTAATTTTTTTAAAAATTTTTTTTAACAAGAACATATATGAAAAAAAGAGTACAGTGATATAAAAGGTGTACACACCCCTGTTAAAATGTCAGGTTTTTGTGATAAAATGAGCCCACGATAAATCATTTCAAAAAGTTTCCCACCTTTAATGTGACCTATAACCTGTACAATTCAATTGAAAAACAAATCTGTTATGGGAAAAATATAAAAAGTAAAAAATGTACAATAAGCTGGTTGCATAAGTGTGCACACCCTTAAACTAATACTTTGTTGAAGCACCTTTTGATTTAATTGCAGCATTCAGTCTTGAGTACACACCTGCCACCAATTAAAGAGACTCTGATTAACCCCAAATAAAGTTCAGCTGTCCTAATAGGATTTTCCTGACATTTACTCATTTGCCTGCTACAGCAGAAGCCATGGTTCACAGAGACCTTACAAAGCATCAAAGGGATCTCATTGTTGAAAGTTATCAGTCAGAGAAGAAGGGTACAAAAAATTTCCACAGCATTGGATATACCATGGAACACAGTGAAGACAGTCATCAAAAACTGGAGAAAATATGGGACAAAAGTGACGTTGCTAAGAACTGGACGTCCCTCCAAAATTGATGAAAAGACAAGACGAAAACTGGTCAGGGAGGCTCCCAAGAGACCTACAGCAACAATGAAGGAGTTGCAGGAATTTCTGTCAAGTACTGGTGTACTACATGTGACAGCAATCTCCCATATTCTCCATACATCTGGGCTATGGAGTAGGGTTGCAAGATGGAAGCCTTTTCTTACACAGAAAAACATCCAGGTCTGGCTAAAATTTGCAAAACAATACATAGTCTCCCAAAAGCATGTGGGAAAATGTGTTATGGTATGATGAGACCAAGGTTGAACTTTTTGGCCACAATTCCAAAAGGTACGTTTGGCACAAAAACAACACTTTGCATCACCAAAAGAATACCATCCCCATAGTGAAGCATGATGGTGGCAGTATCATGCTTTGGGGGTGCTTTTCTTCAGCTGGAACTGGTGCTTTAGTCAAGGTGGAGGGAATTATGATCCGTTCCAAATACCAGTCACTTTTGGCCCAAAACCTTCAGGCATTTGCTAGAAAGCTGAAGATGAAGAGGAATTTTACCTTTCAACACGACAATGAACCCAAACATACATCCAAATCAACAAAAGAATGGCTTCACCAGAAGAAAATTAAAGTTTTGGAATGGCCCAGCCAGAGCCCAGACCTAAATCCAATAGAAAATCTGTGGGGTGACCTGAAGACGGCTGTGCACAAGAGATGCCCTCGCAATCTGACAGATTTGGAACGCTTTTGCGAGAAAGTGTGTGCAAACATTGCCAAGTCAAGATGTGCCATGCTGACTCCAACCCAAAAAGACTAAATGCTGTAATTAAAGCCAAAGGTGCTTCAACAAAGTATTAGTTTAAGGGTATGCACACTTAAGCAACCAGCTTATTGAACATTTTTTATTTTTTATATTTTTCCCCTAACAGAGTTGTTTTTCAATTGAACTGTACAGGTTATAGGTCACAATAAAGGTGGGAAAAGTTTTGAAATGATTTGTTGTGGTCCCACTTTTTTATATCACAACAACCTGGCATTTTAACAGGGGTATGTGCACTTTTTATGTCCACTGTATATAACAGAATGCATAAAACATAGTATACAATTCAGAATACATAATGCATAGTATACAATTCAAGTATATGAGCTGACATTAATAAAACTTAAAAAAAGAATAGTATCATGAAATATAGTAGTAAAGACAGAGTTACACAATATGAGTCACAGGGAAATAGAGAGATGGGTTGACGGTGGATCAGGTTAAAAGTATAGGGTTAAATTTAGATAAAGAGTCATAGAAAAAGTGTTAAGAGGTAGAGAGAAATTTTTCAGCCTGAGTTGGTACAGGAGCGAAGCCAGTTGTTGCTGAAGTATTCCTTTAGTAGTTGTTTGAATATGGATGTGTTAGCAGTGTTAAGTATTGATTGTGGTAAGGAATTCCAAGTAAATTATGGAATTCCTTACCACAAGCAATACTTAACACTGCCAACAGATCCATACCTGCACTTCGACAATTGAACGTTATTGTTTAGCAGATATAGGAGTAATTGCGTATGTATGTTTTTTTCCAGAATCTTTGCATACATATTGAGCTTTGCTGATGTGCCACCTTTATGTAGAGGGATGATGTGAAAGATTTTCCATAGTTTTGGGATATATTGTTTACTAATGGATCTGTTGATTAGGATAGAGATTGGGAAAGAGATTACATCTGATGCTATTTTGAGGAATTCATTAGGAAGTTGGTCTACAGCACGTGAGGAGGGCTTAAGCTTGGACAGCAGCTTCTTAACGGTGCTAGACTGGATAGGTTTAATAGAGAAGGATTTCAGAGAGGTCTATAGTCTGTGTAAGTAAGGATGGAGGGGTGTTACTGTTATGTACCAGGGAGAGGACACAGCTGATGAAGTAAGAGTTAAACTGGGAGGAAATTCTATCGGTGAGGTTGGTAGTGATTGGATCAGGAGTTGTAATCTAACCTGGTTTTAGGAGACTATCGATGACTTGCCAGAATTTCTGGGGATTATTCTGGAGCTTATTTGGTATAGTTGTGTAGTATACTTTTTTGTTATTTTTAATTTTTGGCTAGGTTATGCAACTGACAATTGCTGAGCAGAGTTGTTTCATTTTAGTGTCATGGTAGTGGTACCAGGTTTTATCCCTTAGTTTAAGGAGTTTCTTGGTCTCTTTGGTAAGCCATGGTATATGTTTGGATTTAGTACAGCATTTTCTCAGTGGGGTTAATTATTTAGAATACTGATGAATTTGTTATTAGAATATTCTACAGCCTGGTCGAGGTGGAGATGCTTGAGAGGCACCAGACACATTTTTGCATTAGAGTCTTCAAGACTTCTGGGGAGAAATTCCTATTGTTATTTATATATTTTGCAAACTATGTTTATAGGTGGATAGATGCATTGTCTAGGTAGGTGGGTCTTTGGTCACTTAGGATGTCAGGGAGACAACTGGACTGGTAAAAGAGGGAAGGTTTATTTGTTAGGGTCCAATCAAGTATAGACTGTTTTTTACTGTGCTTATCGACACTGGTAGGAGATTATATCACTTGGTAGAAGCTGTGATGGTTGATAAAATTGGTTTGATTGATGGAGGTGCAGGAGTCCCCCATAATTATGGTTTCCTGACCGTATGTTGAGGCAACCCAGCAAAGGAGGTCTTCAATGGTGGATGGGCTGTTGCCGGGGGGTATGTAAGTTGATTTTAAGGTGAGTGGCAAGGATTTCAAAATTATTGGGGTTTGGGTAGTTAGTTATTAGACGTTCCGGATTGAGGTTATCTTTGTATATTATGGCTGTGTCACCATCCCATTTGTGAATCCTATCAAGCCTATGGATGTTATACCCATGGGTTAAGTATCTTGTATGTGTGGTTTTAGCCATGTTTCTTCTATTATAACCATGTCTGGAGAATATTGGGTGAGGGTTACTTGAAATCCAGAGGTTTTGTTGAGTATGCTTCTTAGGTTCATATTTAGAATGAGGAGGTCTGTATTACTGTGCTGGAGATTAGTGATGTTGGGCGAGTGGGGTATTTGTCAAACGATAGGAGAGACTGGATTGGGATGTATATCTCCAATTAGTTTATGTGAGCTGAATTGATTAGATGTAGATGTCTGAATCTGATTAAAGAGTTTGGCATATTTGTGTGATAAGTAAGGTGTTATTTTTGTATGTACATATTTGAATGAGAGGAGTTTGACAGTAGAGTTGTTATATAGGTATGGAGAAATAATACAATTGGTTGGTGGGGTATGGGGAGGGTTATGGCAGGGTTGGTAGGGGAGGGTAAGAAGGTTACATGTTGATGGTGATATGATGTAAGATGGTAAACTGTGATAAGTAAGGCACATAATATACAAAGCTGGTGAATCATTGGGTTTGAGATAGTCTTGCTTACTGGTACTTACTAGTAAATTAAGTAGATGGGTGGGGTTTAGTATAGGGTAGAGTTAGGGTAATAACTATGTACTGACTGGATGATTTGTAACGAGGTGTGTTTAAAAGTTATGTATAAATGTAGAGGTAGTGAGGGTGGGTAAAATTTGGGTGTAGAATAGGAGAGCGAGTGAGCCTGAGTGGTGCAAGGGTGAACACAGCAGGAAGAGCCAAGTCAGAGGTGAGCAGTAAAAACAATCTGATTTTCTTAAAAAAATAAGGCACTTGAAAAAACATGAATTATGGGCTGCTTTGTTGGGTGACTTGAGGAAAAAAGGAAAATGTTATATAAAATTAGGGGCTTGTTAGAAGTGACCCAAAATTAATGAGCCATGCAAATGGCAGTGAGACTCCAGGGGTTTCCACTGCCAATATATTGGGTATTGCACAACACTGCGGGGGGGGGGGGGGGGGAGTAAAAGAAGAAATCTCCAAAGATCAGGATTTAATTACAGTGAACCATGTAAGTAACTGGATGGGGGTACAGAAACCCAGCTGCTGACCAAGGCTGTGTGCTCTAAGGGGAATTAAGAATAATATAAAACAACATATAAATACTTGGATGGCAATTTCTTTAGAAAATAAACACGATCAGGAGCTCTGATTATCGCAGGCAGCAGCCATGAAGGTTGGTAATCAGTGCATCTTTGCTTATCCAGCTAAGAGATTAAGGCATGAAGTTACTTTAAATTTTTTAGGTGCACAACAACGGGTGGATGATGATGGTGTGGGGACCATATCAGAGTCCGTCAAGTCAGGGGACAAGTAAAGCCAGAGCAATACCAAATAATGGCTGTGTGGTCAGCCAGTAAATAAAAAGGAAACAAATTCCATTACAACCTCTAAGTAGCAAAATGAAGTCTATTTAAGCAGGGGTACTTATCCTTAACACTACACTGAATAAAATAACAGTAGTTTCAGTAACCCAGTTCAAAATCACAAAATACACAAACAAAAGTTACCCATTTTTGTAAAAAAAAAAAAAAAAAAAATATATATATATATATATATATATATATATATATATATATAGTTTCAGCCTCAGCTAAATAGAAACAGCATAAGACAGTATTAAATAAAAGCATAAACTTAAGAAAAAAATCTTGTCAGATTGTCAGAAATGTTTAACACACAAAATGGCCCTAAATAGTGATTTAAACAAAAAAAAATGTTGTAATCCTGATAAATTACCTCAAATAATCATAACTCTAAAGGAAAAAAAACTGCAATAGCAGCAAGTTTTCCTGCCAAAACTTCCAAATGAAGCTTTCTAATCAACAGAAAAAAAAACAGGCATGATTAACTCGCAGCTTTGAAAGCATGAGGTAATGAGAGGAACTGAAGTAAAATGGCCTTAGCATAGAAACTCACCTAAACATTCACAAATGTCCATAAAACACATTTGAAGGGTTAAAAATCCCCAGAAACCAATCAGCTTATAATAGAGAGCATAACTCTTATACTGTGCAGTCAAAACAAAAATCCGAACAGACAAAACGTCTCATCAGAAAAAGACCGCCAAAGCAGCAGAATGCACTATTCAACACTGACAGAAAAAGCAGAGGGAAGAAATAAAAACCCAAAAGGGTTTCTTATCCGAGCTCAGGAACTAAATAAATCCAGAGTAAGCAGCAGTCTTCCAAGAGAACCTTCTCTTACTTTGGCACTAGAGTAAAAAACTGCAAATATCCTGTCCATGAGCCTGTAAGGCGGTCCCTGTACTGTTATGATGATTTTTCCATTACACCCACAGACAGGCAGTGGGAGGGATTCTGAGCTTTAGTAGACTGCCAGAAGACGGTAGCAGGGCACTACCACCCGAATGTCAGTAAGGCAGTCTGTTAGTTGAATATAAGGAATCCACTCTGTATTGTTTAGTGAATGCATGTGCAGAGGATCAGGTTGCTGCTTCCAGAATGGCTCTGGAATCAACACCTTTGTAAAAACCACCAGAAGGGGAGATTGCTCTGGTGGAATGTGCTTTCACTGGTGAAGACAAGGACTTGCCATGGTAGGAGTAACAGACTAAAATGGATTTAGAGATCCAATTGGAAATAATCTACTTAGAGACTGGATTGCCTTTTCTGCTTTCCTAGAAATTGACAAAAAGCTGGTCTCTTTTCCCAGTGTCTGGTCCTGTCAAGGGAGAATCTTAAGTTGTCCATGTAAATCCAAGAAGTGCAGAATCACACAGACTGTAGGCAATGCCAAGCAAATCTTCTAATAACCGAACCAGTATCATCAGCCCTAGAAGAGCAGCATCGTAACTGCATTTAATGGAATGCCAAGCAATTTGAGTAGCTTGCCCAAATATGGTCATTGTTTACTGTTTAGAATCATTAGCTTCAAGGTTAGCTATGGTTTTGTTATGATCTGCTAAAATGCACAAAGGGCATTTTGTCATTTGAGTTTGGCAATTTAAAGCTCTGAAAGCAAGAGTGCCAGAAGAATAAACTTCCTTTCCACACCTGTCCATGGCCCTACTATCTCTGCCAGATGGCAAAATATTGGCTACTGGCTGAAGTTTAGCAGGTTTGTCAGCAGAAATGAAAAACGCAAAAGGATCTGCTACAAGATTTTTGTAAATAAACGCGAGGTCCTCAGGGACCTAATATAACCTATCAGACTTCTTGGGTGTCACAGGCTGGGAATCATAGGTGGAACTGGTTGCAAAAGCATTCTAGAAAGGTCTCCATGACTGCGAGGATAGGGGAAGATGTAGCAGCCCCTGCCTCTAGCAAATTATAGTATCCTTTTGGTACATCAGATATCTGCTTTGATTCTCAAAATGCTGCATCATTTTACAGTTTCACAAAATGATTTTCTTGAGTCGGGGAGTCAGGGGACAAGGTGTCCTTATCAACAAAGGCATGTTGACCAAGAGAATGGATTTGTGACGAATAAGTTAAAGAATCTTCATCAGAATCAGATGCCTCCTCCTCAGATAAAGATTCACACTGCCACTTCTGGGGGGGGGGGGTTGATGATAGGAATGAATGGGGTTTTAGAGATAAGATGGCCTTATACAGCCCCTAATAGAAGTCCACCCACTCCTTTTCCTGAAACATATGAACTAGAGAAACATTTTCATTTTTTTGTTTCTTTTTCTTAGGGGTAACATTTGGTCTAACAAAGCGAGGTGGGTTAGAACCCTGGAAGACCTCAATCAACATACCAGGCATCTCTTCCTGCACAAGGATTGGAGGAATGCCCTCCAGTCCTTCTGAAATAACCACGCTCAGTTCCCCCTTCTCAATGGTTTTGGTATGAACAGTCTCAAGAGTCAGACACCATAATGGCCTCTAGAGGGGTCACATTACTGGATGCCTGAAAAGGAGTGGGACATACCGTGGATTCCTACAACATCCTAACAGGTACACTCAAATCATACTGAGCAGCAGAAGATTCAGGTCTAGCCTTTTTGAACTTCTTTTTGGTGCATGTGGGGCATCCGAGACCAACTGTTCTGCCATCTTGGCTTGAGTAAGGTATGTCAAATATTGGGTTTCTAAGTAAGTGTTTAATAAGGAAAGAAACTTATGGAGGGTTTTAGTAACAAAACTGACAGGTCTAACCATTTCTGTAAGCATACTCAGCCTCTAGACAAAATAAAGACTGGGAGTGGAGGTCTTTAAAAGGCATCTACCTACCCCAGCCACACACCTCTCTTTTAGCTGACATTAACAAATCTTTCACTAAAAAAATACAAGAAAAGAAGGTGAGAGTACCTATCTGAGTAAGGGCAGGCAATGGTAGCAGCCAATGGCAATGTGGAAACAGAATGACGGGAGCAAAGATCCTACTTTCAGATTGGTGGTAAGATAGTCCGAGGATCTTATCCTCCTATGTCCACTTATGTACCCCCCTACACCCACAGGCTTAGGTCATACACTGGACATATGAGCTATGGAAGGTTTCTGACTTTGGTATGCCAGATGTCAGGTTATCTCAGTAGATAATCCAACAGTATTATAATACTGCAACAGTGATCTATGAAATTACATCTTCCGAAACTTCTAAGAGCCCTGGCAGCTGAACAGATGCAACAAGAACAGCCCAACCCTTAAAAGGAGCTAAGTTGTTGTTGTTGTGTCTTTCGGCTTTTCCCACCAGGATCGCCACAGCAGAACTCTGGTCCGCTAATGACTGGCAGTAGATTTTTACGTGCCAACTTGCCGGGCCTGACGCACAGCCTTCAACAAAGGAAAGCCCATTCACGCATGTCGCCACACAGAAGATGCTCTAACTGAGAATCGAACGGGGCAACGTCTTACTGTGAGGCGACAACACTACCACAGCACCACCACCGCAGTGTACCTTATGATCTCAAACCCATATCAGTCAAGAGACAGATGAGGAAGACTCCTATTGATCCAAGGGGTACACAAATGAGAAGAAATAAAACACACCTTACTATACTTGCAAGGTTTGACTATATTGCACAAATAACAAAAAAAATGTAATTTTAATAGTTTATTGCATTTCTCATTGCAGAAACAAGACATTTAAAAATAATAAAAACAAAATATTTTCTTTGACATTGTCCCCCCTCACAGTTTTTCACAATAGAGAAAAAATATCGGTGAAGGATGAAGTGGTCCATACCACCAATTAATTCCACAATTGCAGGTGAAAAAATGGAGGTCAGTGCAGTCCAAAAAAGAAAAATCAGTGAAGGAAGAATGGATCCATGCCACCAAATAACTCCAGAAATGCAGGTTACAAAATGAAGGTCAGTGTAAGCCAGATTAAATGAAGGAAAGTCAGTAAAACTACTGTTTCAGTGCACATACAAAAAATGAACCATAAAAATAAACACATCTATGCAAAGCAATTATAATAGCAATACATAACCTTATGATTAGAACTGCTTGATACAGGCAAAACATATATACAGTTATGCACAGTACTCTACAGGTTGAAATACAAACCCCCCACCCTCATAACTTTCTAAGACAGATATATAGATAGACACACACAAAGTTAGGAACAGTACACTGCACCATGAAATAAACAGAGTACAGCTTGACACTCTCCCATCACCATGTCTTTCCAAGAAAGAGACAGACACATACAGGCAAAAAATACAAAAGGTAATGCACAATCCAGCTTAAAATACATATGCGCAGTACAGCATGAGCCCCTGTCAATCACTAAACTTTCTAAGACACACACACACGCTTTCTCCAGCGTCCTTGCACTGTAATCACGAAAGTACCATTTCACACTAAGATGGCAGGACACACCTCGAAATGCATTTTCACTTCTAGCACATTCCTTTAATTCACTTAAAAGAATGACAGATTGTGCATTACCATGCATTTTATCTACAGTAAGTCTGAAACTCTGATGCCTGGGATTTGCTTACTAAAATATGGGGAAAAAAGGGACATTCTGCAATTCAGTTAAAAATTGAATAGAATTGACGTTTTATTAACATGCATTTTCAGAACACTTAAATCTGAAACATTGATGTCTGCCATTAATACCTTTCTGTAATCCTCAATGATTTTCTAGAAAATCAAAAATTTTACAAGGGACAGAACAGAAATATGATGCAAAATCAGGAAAGCTGTTCATTATTACATCATCTCTGCAGCAGCCTAAGTTATGTGGGTTATATCCTGCCCTAGATATAACCACCAGCCAGTATTCAAAGCTTCAGGGCATCTTCTAAGCACCCTAAATTACTGTTGTCAAGGAGAGATGTATATAATCACTAGCTAGGGAGCCAAACCTTCAGAGCTTTCTTGCAGATGAAATTTACTCTCTGTGTAGGATTTGTGTGACTGATGGTCAGCTAGTGTTCCTTCAAGGCTGGGCAGATGATTAACCTTCTGGGGAAAATCTTACACTTTATCTTTATTTGAGTATATAGTATTTTTTTATGAGGAAAGCTACTTGATTTATTAAGAAATGTGTTTGGATTAAAAACTAAAGAAATCACTTTAGTGATTTAAAGTATAATTGTGCGTGAAGAAAAGTAAATATAGCGGCTAGAAATATTGGTTTTGTGGGTTTTCACTGATTTTCTTTTTTTACCTGACAACAGTGAATTTCTCTCAGGAGGTTTACCGATTCTTCCACTCTCTGCTACTTATTTTCTAGGCTGTCTTTTATGGCAAACCATGGAGCAGTTGTCCTGGTCATTAGTTCTTTCCCTCCCTGTCGGCAAGCAGAAGAAAGCTTCTTGGGAATCTTTGATGATCAGGCTGACTTCCTCTCTGTCTCAGCTGCCAAACGGTGTCTCTGCTATTGACAAACCTTGTTCCTTGGATTGCTTATTGCTGTCTCTTAATCCCACTGGTGTAGCTCTCATGAAGCTGTTAGACACCATGAGTGACAGTTATCCTCGGGGTCTGTTGGGATGTCTTCCACAGTTTAGGCAGAACCATTCCTATCAGGCATGGAGAAGGGTGTGGATGAAATTTTACAACATAGGGAGGCTAAGGTGCTTGATTCCATAAGTACTCCTACCTGCATTCTATGTTGTTCTAGAGGATCTACTAGAAAAAAAAAAAGTAAAACCTGGCTTCTCCAGTTTCACTTACTATGGAGAGAGATTTGTTGGGTTTATTTCAAGCGCTTAATATGTAAACCCCGATTTCCCTCTGGGTAGAAAAAGAAAAAAAAGATTTTCCTCTCTAACACAGAATTGCACTATGAAGAACAAAGATTAGACTGCGAAGGAATTTCTTAAGTAAATTCTCCTCAAACTGAGGATTCGGATTCTGAAGAAAGTTTTGCTTCAGATTTCCCTATAGAAGCATTATCCTATTATCTGAAACTGTAACTAAAGTGAAGGAGCTGTTTAGGTGGCAAAGTGAAACAGTTTCCCTGCAGAAATATAACAATTTGTTACAACTAGAGTTTCTTTAGCCTTGCATCCAATTTTAAGCTTTAAGGAATGTACTCTTTTTTATTACATTTTTTTCAATTAAAATAACATTTACATAATATTTTGAAATATCATTTTAAACAACTATATACAATATTTACAATAGCCTTACTTTCAAAGGAATGTATTCTTGACAGTATAGAGTATGCCTGCCAATCGACCTCCTGCTCCTAAGACATCTGGCAGGTTATATAAAGTCCCTCAAACACAAACACATGTTTTCTAATCCTAAATCAGATCCTGCAGTCAATTCTTTAACAAAACCACCCAACGCTAAGCACATTGTGAGCGCTCATTTTATGCTCAATTTCTGAGAGACTTGGTTTGCTACAATCACCTGCATTAGAAGCTGAAGTTAAGTGCAAACTTGCAGTACTGTTATTTTAGTCTTCTGTTAAGTGCAAACTTGTAGTTTTAAAAGTACTGTTTTATTTTTTCTGTTATCTAATTGTTTCACTGAATAGTGTGCTGTGTGTCTCTCTGCAGTTAGTTCCTCATCCACCCTCCCTGTTCTTGTCTTGGTGTTAATGTTGGTGGCTATGGAATTGCCCACCCCCCTGTAAGTCTGAATTTGAACACTCTTCCTGGGTCCTTCTCATTTGCTCACTTAACAGAGTACAGTGAGATCATATTCTGAGTCTAGTGTTCACCCTACTTAATACAGACAGAAGATTTGAGAAGGCCAACCCACTTAGGTTCTTCCTTCCTCTCTCCGTACACTTTACTAACAAAAAAAAAATTGCACTTTATTCATCTGCTTTTACTGCATTTGTGTTTCCTCCTACTTTATTTTTGCTTTTGCCTCCTCTTAAAAGTATTTAATTATATTTATTCTGCTGCATTTATTACTGCTTGGTAGTAGCCTGATTAAATTGTAACTGTTATTATAAGCCTTTTGGTTTAACACTTGGGCTTCATGCCAGTTGTTATACATTAAGGTTTGTGGTCTGCACTGCTGTGTCAGGACAGGTAGCTTACATCCTTCTAAGCTGGGAATTGTTGATTGAAGGCTCAGTGTCTGCTATTCTAAAAGTGTATTAGTTATGGTTTAAGCACTTGGGCTTCAGGACAGTTATTCTACATTAAGAGGGTTTGTGGTCTGCACTCTTGTGGGAGGAGAGGCTGGATTCTGTCCTTCTGAGCTGTGAATTTCTGGTCACAGTCTTATTGTGCCTGCTTATTTGAACTGTTTCTTTCTGAAATTGGTGCACCTTGTTGCTGTAGCATAGACCAGATTCAGGTCTGCCGAATCTAGCTTTGTTTGTATAACTTGAGCACTGATCCAGGCCATCATTTTTTTTTGGAGAAGGCTCCCCTGCACCCTAGTGGCAGGATTGTGGAGTTAGAACTTGTCTGATTGAAGACTGCTGAAACAGGCCTCAGTTTTGAGCTTTTTTCTGGTTAATTGGGTAACAGTTTGTTCATTTTCTATTGATATATATATATATATATATATATATATATATATTGCACTTTATTCATCTGTTTTTACTGTATTTGTGTTTCTTCCTACTTTATTACTAGGAGCACTGACTACAGCTCTGATCTGAGATATACAACAAGTATCCTTTTCTGTGCATTTAAAGTGTTTTTGGTTGTATCTGCTTTATTTTCTGGAAAAAAAAACAAAAAAATAAAAAAATATATACCTGTTCCCTCCTTTCTAAGCTAGTATAGTCCAGTTTTCAGGCTAGTGCTGAATTCAGGGCTGTGTCACAAATCTCTGTTTGCCCATACCTTACCTGGATAGAAGAACGTTTCTCTGTTCACCTGTGAGAGAGGGGAGCTTTGAGCAGCCTATCTGTCCCTGGAGGAGTTGTTTCAGCCCAGAAATTAGTAGTTTATTGGCCATTTTGGGCTAATTTCTCTCTCTTTCATTTCCCTGCTATAAAAACGCATTTGCCCAGTTTTGCATGCCAGGCAGCACCGGTTAGCTAAGGTTTAACTATTCCTGGCTCCACAAAGTCTCCTCTTCAGTTTTTCCCTAGGAACTAGACAAACTTTCAACTTAAGCACTCAAGCCATTCATTTCGCAGCTCGGCACTTGCTCAAAACTCATAGCAAGCAATTAAACAATAGCACTAGACCCCCCCCCCCCCATACTGTACAGAAGGACAAGGCTCTCTATTCGACCTTACCAGCCAATCAGTAAAACAGTTCATTGTACCTATCCAGGCATGTCCAAAGGGCAGTTTAAGGTGTACTCTCCAGTCCAACTGGTGAATCTGGGCATTTTCAGGCAATGTTACAACTGCCTCATGTACACAGACAACCCTCTCCTCCTACCACCAAACACTAATACATGTGAGAGATGCAATTATACAGACAAATTGGAGGCTAAGCTCTCTCAAAACAAGACTGGATCAGACAGCCAAGAAGAGAAGGGAAATACTTGCATCACACCACCAGTCTCACATAGACCCATTAAACCAGCACTGGCAAAAAACGCACATAAATACACAAAAATATACTCAGAGGCTCTAAATAAAAATTTGCAAAAGCAACAGAGACCTCCAAAGCAGACATCCAACAACCTCCACCCCAAACACAAACCATGAAACACATACTTCACAAAACCAGTGTGCCACGGAATCACAGCCCTTAAGGCAAAATAACATTCCCAACACACTAGTAATAGATGACTCTATAGTCAGGCACACTGACGTCCCAGTCACTAGGCTGAATAAGGAGAAGGTTACTGTTAGCTGCCTATCGGGTGCCAGAATCCGCCACATAAGACAAGCACTCAGGTCATTCCAGAACAAGTACAAATACGGCTCTGTCATTGTCCATGTTGGTGTGAATGACCTGAGCCATACCTCCCTGGACTACATGAAGAAAGACATGGAAGAGCTCTCTGATCACGTAGCCCAGGCCGGTATGACCCTGACCCTGTGTAGTATCCTGCCCTCACCAAGAATGATACCACGGTATAAAGAAAAAATTATCAATTTCAACAATTGTCTAAGTTTCTGGTGTCATTCAAAGGAGATCCAGTGTCTGTCCGCCTGGGATGACATGCTTGACAAGCCACACTGCTTCGCTAGAGATGGCTTGCACCTGTCACCCTTAGGCTTTTGAATACTGGCCAAGGCTATTGTCACCCCCATAGTGCCTTTTTTAGGCAAGGCTCAAAAGACAAACCCACCACCATAAATAGCACAAGTAACAAAAAACTGAAGGTAATGCTACTCAACGCCAGAAGTCTAAACCTCAAAATACAAGCACCCTAGGCACGCCTCAGTATGGAGAAAATCGATATATGTGCAGTAACAGAAACCTGGTTTAAGGCTCCAGAGAGCACCCCAGCACTACCAGGCTACAACTCATACCATACATTTCGGCCAAAGAACCCAGACTGAAATACAAAAGGCGGGGGCGTATCCATATTCAGCAAGGATACCACACCTCCAGGTTAGTGGCACAGCACAATGCTTCAGAAATCATCCACGTGCAACTAACAACGGGCAAAACTGCAATTCAAATTGTAGCTTGCTAAAGATCATCCACAATGTCCCAAGACCCCCATTCCGCATTTTTGGAAACACTGAGAAACATAAAGGTCCTACCAAACACCCTAATATTGGGTGATTTCAATTACCCAAACATTAATTGGGAGAACTACTCAAGTACTAACTCCCTTGCCCAACATTTCCTAGAATTTATAAACTCAAATGCCCTGGATTAACAGGCCAACACTCCCACCAGAGGTGACAACATATTGGACCCGGTCATCACAAACATGGGCAACCGGTGTTCCACACTGGAGGTCAACCACTCGCTGGTTAGATCGGACCATAAACAAATCACTCTGGATATCCACATTCCGCCCCCACCCCCGGACAAGGAAACCACAGTGAAAAACTTTTCAAAGACTGAGATGGAAAGTTTCAAAGCCTCCATGATAAAGGATAGCGCTGTCCAAGCTGCAAAATCCTTTACTAATGCATTCTACAGGCACCTACAAGAAAGCATGGATCGTGCTATCCAAAGCAAAACCAAGACTCACTCCTCAAAGAATAGGAAACCAGTCTGGTGGACCCCTGCTATAAACAAGCTATACAATAGAAGGAGGAAACTAGTACAGAAAAGAGTAAAATCCCAAGAAAGGAAGACATCCCTGATCAGTATCAGCAAGAAACTATAATCCCTCATAAAATCATCCAAAGCGAGCTTCGAAAGAAAAATTGCCACAGACTCCAAAGATAACCACAAGGCATTCTTTAGCTATGTCAAGAATCTAAGTGGCAATGCCCAGATCTGCTCAGAGTTAGTGCAGAATGGCACAAAATACATTGAACTGACCGATATCGCCAACATCCTGGCAGACAGGTTCAGTGCAAACTTCACCCCTCCTCTCACCCCCAAAATGGCCCATAACCATACCAGAAGAATATAGAGCCCCTGAAATCACAGACACTCAGGTTAAAACAGTCCTCTCCAAAGCCAAAAACACAGCATCAATGGGACCGGACGGTGTCCCAGGCTGCATCCAACAGGAGCTCAAAGACAAACTAACCCCTCACCTAAACACACTGTTCAAACTCAGGCACTCCACAGGCTACATACCCCTAGAGTGGCGCACAGCAATGGTTATTCCGCTCCACAAAGGTGGAGCCACAACAGACCCCAGAAACTATCATCATATAAGCCTGACTAGCTTGGTCTGCAAGGCTATGGCGTGCATCATCATGGAACTCATTAACAGAGACATCGGGAACCTCCAAACACTGGACCCTACCCAGTTCGGCTTTGTTAAGGGCAGATCATGCCTCCTAAACCTGGTGGATGACTTTGAGACAGTTACCAAAGCTACAGATGAAGGAAAGGTGGTACACACAGCCTACATAGACCTCACAAAGGCCTTCAACACCATTCCCTATTATGGTATTATAGACAAGCTCACCAGCCTGAACATAAACCCCTACATCACAAGATGGGTTGCCAACTGGCTCACGGACAGAACCCACATAGTGAGAGTTGTGGGAGCTAGGTCTGACTTTAAACCGGTTACAAGTGGTGTTCCCCAGGGCTCAGTCCTAGGAACCCTCCTGTTCACCATATACTTCTCAGAGGAACAGGCAAGCACAGAAGGACTATGGCTGACCAAGTTTGCAAATGACTGCAAACTAGGGGCTATAACTGACTCTCCGGCTGACACAGACATCTTCCAAAAGGGTCTCACTGAGACGGATACCTGGTGTCAAAATCTTGGCCTCAAGCTAAATGCCAAAAAGTGCATAGTCATCCCCGTTAGAAAAAAATAAGTACCCACAAACTACCACATAGGTGGTAGTTCCCTAAATACGGAAGATGTAATAAGCGATCTGGGGACCCAAGTAGATAGTAATCTCTCCTTTGATAATCACATTGCCAAAGTGGTTAGAAAATCCTTCTATGTGGCCCACCTAATCACAAAAGGGTTCGCATCCAGATCAAAAGAGGTCATTGTGCCCCTCTACTCATCACTCATCAGACCCATCATAGAGTACAACACCCCATTTGGGATGTACCTTACAAGACACCAGCAACAACTGGAAAGACCACAGAAGTACCTCACCAAGAGGATCACTGGCCTCAAACAGATGCCCTATGCAGCTCTACTAAAGAAACTCCAGCTGTACTCTGTTGCATACCGCCTACTCAGAGGTGATCTCTGCCTGACATACAAGGCCATGTCCAACCCAGAACTGACGGACATGCTCCACCTAAAGAAAACCACATCCCCTCGAGCCACACGCTCTAGGGATCTAAACCTCACAACAACAATAAACAGGATGTGCTGGAGGGATAGACTCCTGTCCCAGAGACTTCCCATGCTTTGGAACAAGATTCCAAAATACATTAGGCAGAGCTCCTCGCTAACACTCTTCAAGAGAAATCTTGACGAGTAGATGGGAAACAGCAAGTTTACCCTGGGGATCACTTCAGTGGCTCTGCTGGACAGAGGCACAGGAAACTAATCTAAGGGGGCGGCGAAAGCCAACACATTCTGGCTGGGCTTATAAATGCCTTCGGGCAGACAGCCTAGTACCGACCTATGAGCCTATAAACCTATAATCTCATTCCTTCTGACAAGGATGGGGAAGCTTTTGATAGGTTTGTAAAGAAAGGCTATTTTTCTGCTACTTTAAGCTTCAGAATTCTAAACTGTCAGGCTGATATGTTAAAAGTTTTACTGGCTTCTTTTTGAGAGCATGAAAAAGCTAACGGTTAAATTACCTTTTTCAAATGTTAGGGCATCTCTAATTCTTTAGTAGCTTTTGTTTCTCAAACAAGCCAATACTCTGATGTGTTCTCATGGTTTTACTGATGCTGTATTCTGCGCAACTGCTACTGAATCAGTCATGAGAAAGTTTGTCTGGTTACATTCAGAAATCTTTCTAGATGATGTCAAAGCCGAAATGTAAAATTCCCCCATTCACAGAGTGGTTTTATTTTGCCCTTCTACTGCTGAAGTACTTGAAAGATTCAATGAAAGAGGAAAGTTAATTCAAGGGTTACTCAGATTTTTCAACCTTCCTTTTTACAGTTCACTAAGAGCATTTATTTCCAAATCAGGACCCTTTTACAGGAAACGAAACACTCTCAGCAAGGTACAAACAAAATTTTAAAAGCAATAGAAAGGAGGCTTAGAAAAGAAGGGGAAAGCTAAGGACAGAGCCAAGGACACATTAAAAATGACTATTTGCCTATCCAGGTCCCACTCCCCTAACCCTGGTAATCTATTAAATCTGTCCCACATACTAGATCTGCATTTTCCACAGTGGCACTAGATCTCAGACAAATGGGTTTTGAAAATAATTCTGCAGGGATACAGGTGGCAGTAGGAACCACTTACTTCTTTTAAGGGGATTCCTCCTAATTCTGCAAACCAACTCCTCTGTTTCCTCTAGTTCTGGAACATATGTCTGGACCATAGAGAACCAGTACTTCCAGATCAGACAGGGAAAGGATTTTATTTAAGAATTTTTTTCTGGTCCCAAAAAAAGAAGTAACTTAGAGACCAGTCCTAGACTTTGTTTTATCAACCTATATATCAAAGTCCCAACGTTCAAGATGCTATCCCTGTAATCTTTGTCACCCCACATACCTCCTACTAGTTTCCTAGTAACATTAGACTAAAAAAAGATACATATCATTGCATACCAGTTTCAAAGATTTCAGACGAAGATATTTTTATGGACCTGGCTTACACTTTAAGTTCTCTTACTCTTTGGTTTATTTACTGCACCAAGGGTATCTGCAAAGTCTCTATTTCCAGGAATTACCCATTGCAGGTTGCAAGGCATTCACATCTTTCCATATATGGATGCCTACCTTATAATTGCTGACTTTGTTTAAAAAACAAGATTTTTGAGTAAGGTTATCTTTCTAAGTCTGGTGTTCCAAATGAACTTACAGACACCATCTTCCATACTCTTCACAGAATAGTGTTTCTGGGATGTCTTTTGAATACATCCCTTGAAAGGGCTTCGTCTTCCTCAAGAAAAAGTAGAACCTTACAAAGAGCAATTCCTGACCCTCTCCAACCAGTCCTTGACAACTTCCAGGAAATACCTTAGGATTCTGGGCTTCATGGCTTCCATTATCGATTCCCTTGGTCAGACTTCACATGAGGAGAATTCTGGGGCAACTCGGATCAGTCTGGTCCCAGCAATATACCCCCCTATGATTTCAGATTCCTATCCTAGGATTTGTTAGAAAGGAGTTACTATGATATGTGGACTGGTTCTCTCAGGCCTGGTCTCCCCCTCTCTTTCTCCTCCTGGGAGAGCAGCTTCCACAAAGATGGAAGTTGTGGGTCTGTAGGCAAGCACAACAGCAAAGCATATAAATGTAAAGGAGATGGTGACTGTAATAAATGCTCAAAAAGCCTTGTATCATTTTTGGTTCCCCAGGATCTCTGCAAGTAATCACAGACAACACCACAGTGATGTACTACATATACCAGGACAGGAGTTACCAAATCTTAACCCTCCCCACCCTTTGCAGACTTGAAATGATAGCCTCAGCTGTAGCATCTCAGTACAATTTGACAGATAACATGTCACTCAATCGACAGCACTTTCATCAAGTGACAAGACTAAAAAAGATTAGTCCAGATAAAATCACTTTAGCTAACACATCTAGGAGACTCCTCTTCTCTGATGCCCTCTCTCTGGTAAGAATAAAGAAGGCTGGTTGAAGTTTCAAGTAATTTAGTCAGTAATGCAGGTAGACGGATGAGTATTCTTGTTCTAATGCATTACATTCAACACGTTAGTTATTTAAAGCCAGTTACAGACAATGGTGGGAGGGTGCCCTGCATATAAAGAGGGCTGCCATCATCAGGAAGAAGAATGAAGACTGGCCACAGTATTCATGTAAATGAGCCACTTATAAGCATGCACTGTAATCCTTTCTGCCAAACAACTGAAGAGTAGACTTTCACAATATATGTCAGGAATTATGAGCGCAGTAAAACTGGGCACAACCTCATATTACACGTGACGTGACACAAGCAAATAAGTACAAGTCAAATGGGAAAACGTTCTGCAATAAAGCTTTCATAATTTGCTTCATGGAATATGGGCACCACAAAGCAGACACAGCTGCTCATATGTGATACAAAACAGGCTAATGAAGTCTGGTGACAACCTCATAAAAGCAGCCATTTTCAATGGTCATACTGTAAACTTGTGAACAAACCACTCTGTTAGACCTGATGAAGCTCAGGTGAAAGTGTTTTCTTAAATATAGTTCTATAATGTAAGCTCATGGTGTGTTGTTATTTTTTTGCTTGCTAAATATGAAAATAAAAGCCTTTTAACTAAGAATGAGGTTCCACAGGCTGCTGAGATGGTAAACCCTCATGGGTCTTTCAGGAGTATTCAAATATTGGGCTAACCTTTGGGACTGGCACCTTTTATTTTTTTTTTTTCATTTTCCCAGATTTTCCTCCAATCAGCTCCCTGGGGCACCATCCCACCATTTTTGACTGAATAAACTACTTGAAGCATCAACAATTAAACACTACTTAACGAGTAAACTACTTGAAGCATCAACAAAACGTCTTTATTTCTCTTGCAGAGATGGCATCAGGAAGACAGTCTCTTAGACCTCCTAAAGTGATTTTATCTGGACTAATGCTGTGTACTCTTTTTCTTGTTAGTCCTGACACCCTCTGAGTCATGGTGGGATTCCAGACCTAACTCAAGCTTTCTGGATTACCTCTGTTTTCAATATTATCAAGTGCTGAACAATCAAAAAAAAAGGAGTTAAACAAGTTTTGCCGAACCTTGGAGGTAATTTTTGTATGGAGGCAAGCACCCCTGCACCCTCCAGGTCGGGGAGATACTTCCACATCCCTCAAACTTAAATATATCTGCTTCAACATCACACAGCAGTGGAGAAAAAAGAAAATTCCACTGTCAGAGAATGTCAAATTGTGTCGCGATGGGTGCCAACCGTGCATCAATTTATAAAACTCAGTCATGTACAGCTGGGAGAAACAGTTTGTCCTAGGGTCCGAGTTTTGCACACATTGGTCTTTACACTGTTGATTTCTGGAAGAAATATTTAATTTTATGGAGAAAAACGACAGTACCTCAGTTAAGTCTGTGACCTATATTAACTCCACCACACCATTTCTAAGTTTCATTCACACATTTACAAGTGACAAAGTAGATTAAACTGTAACTGTTTCTAACAATTATGACAGAGGTTGTTTTGGCTCTAGAATTTTTAGGACAAAATTCTTTTTCAATTACTTGGACTTCTATAGCTGCCACCCAACTTTTTGCAAGAAAAACATAAAGGGAAAGGTAGTCAGGGTTGCAATAATGTGCTCACAAATTGACATTTTTGCAGAAGAAATGGATAAAGTGTTTGTTATGTTTTCAAATAGAAGTTATCCTGGTAGCTTTTTGAACGACATCTGAACAGTTACCAAAGGTTGAGGTACCAAATATAAACCGCTTTTATGAGATGAACAAGATTTACATATTATTCCTGATAGACGGAATAACATGACAGTGTTAATTTTACTAATTATTTTTTTTTAGCATTCAATTCAGCTTCTAAGAATATCAGGGACATTGTAACTCACAACTGGAGTATTTTACAAGTGAATGAGGATGCTCTTAAAAAATTAGGGAGAGACCTAAGTTTGTATCTAAAACAAACAGGAATTGCAAATACCTCCTTGAACATCCAGCAGTCATAAAAAACATATAGGTTTATAGGTAGGTAACTAGGCTATCTGCCCAAAGGCATTTATAAGCCTAGCCAGAATGTGTTGGTTTTCACCACCCCCTTAGATTAGTTCCCTGTGCCTCTGTCCACCAGAGCCACTGAAGTGATCCCCGGGGTAAAGTTTCTGTTTCCCATCCACTCATCAAGGCTTCTTTTGAAGAGCGTTAGCGAGGAGCTCTGCCTAATGTAGAATGGAATCTAGTTCCAAAGCATGGGAAGTCTCTGGGACAGGAATCTATCCCTCCAGCATGTCCTATTTATTGTTGAGGTTTAGATCCCTAAAGCGTGTGGCTTGAGGGGGATAATATTTTCTTTAGGTGGAGCATGTCCATCAATTCTAGGTTGGACATGGCCTTGTATGTCAGGCAGAGATCACCTCTGAGTAGGCGGCATGCAACCGAGTACAGCTGGAATTTCTTAGGAGGGGGTACTCAGAAATGTGCGGCATGTGCTCAATGTCCCTACATTTTAGGCCAAAATTCTGCTACCTTTGAAGTTTTTCTATATAAGGTACATTTGGCATCAGGACATTCTGGTACACAAGGTGTTGTTTACATTGCAAACTGTAATAGCTGCTCAAAGTTTTATGTAGGAAAGACTGAGAAATGTGCGTGAATGGGCGTACCTTTGCTGAAGGTTGTGCGTCAGGGGCAGACAACTCGGCACGTAAAAATCTACTGCCAATCATTAGCGGACCAGAGTTCCGCTGTGGCGATCCCTAACCGGGAAAAGCTGAAAGACACAACACAACAATTTGTAATCATTTATAAAAATATTAACAATGCTTTCTGTAAACGTGTTAGAATGCAAAATATCTAATTTTGTATTTGGTTTATTAGAAGTTGTCCCTTGGGATCCTATGGGTGGCTGCTGGGGAAAATTTTTTAGAGAAAAGGGAGTTAAATTTGGCAACTGCGATTGGTGCATCCCATAGTCTGGAGATAAATGGTCAAGTTTCAATTGTCCCTGTTTTAAAGTTAAGGTCTTAAAAATTAAATAATACATATTTTTATAGGTTGAGCACTCCTTGGTATTTGTATATTTATTATATTGTCAATTATGAGATGTGTTTTTAAATATATATTTTATATTGGGCTCTGGATTTTTGATTTGGTACTTTTATCATGTGATCTAATTAAGGAGAGTACTTAAACTAAACCTTCTAATCTATAGGGACAGAAGAGCTTATGTACTTTGGGAAATAAAAAATATTTCTTTTTTGTCCGGGTCAAAGTACGTTTTATAAGTTTACTATGTTTAATTTTATTTAATTTCAAGTTCTTATAACCATCACTGCGGTCGTGGAGCACCATGTGAGCCATTTTGTGGTGTTTCATATTCAACCACCTAGAAAACAGGTGACTTCTCATATGGATTTTAATTTTGTTCTTAAAAAAAACATTTGAAGTTCTTAATCTGGAAAATAGTTTTACGCATTGCTCTGACTTCTGCTAGAAGAGTGTCTTGAGTTACAAGAAAATATGGTGATTCAGATGTCTTTGAGAACAAATACTTCACTTTTGCCCAAAGTAGTTTAGGGTTAACTTTGAGTCAAGCTACTTATTTCCATGTACTCTTTTCAGAACCAAGAAACAAGAGATAAAGGATTCTGCATATTCCAGACGTCCACAGGCAACACAGATACTACTTAGACAGAACAAAATGCTTCAGGAAGGCAGACAACGTATTTAGTCCTATGAGCATAAGGAAAAGTTATAACCAGTGTCAAAACAGACCATTTCCAAATGGCTGTCTCTGGCCATTTCTTTCTTTTATTCTCACAATAAAAAAGTTATGTACTCACCATAATGTTCCATCTGTGTTGTCCATTTTCATTCTTCAACAGTTGGGCTCGTATCTGATCCATGGTTCTGACTTGGCTGCTTCTTCCAGACTATAAAAAACGTGAACTCTCGAGCTCCTTCCTTTACTCATAATGCCTCAGTCACCTAACATACCTCAGATCTTGTTTACTGCCCATGCATCTCTATCTAGCTATATTAAAACACACACCTATATATATGTGTATGTGTATGTATATATATATATATATATATATATATATATATATATATATACACACTCTTGATGAGTGGATGGGTAACGGAAAGTTCACACTGGGGATCACACCAACAGCACTACTAGATAGGGGCCAAGGGTACTAGCTATTAGCCTTCGGGCAGATAGCCCAGTACCAACCTATGAACCTATATATATATATATATATATATATATATATATATATATATATATATATATATATACATACATATATACACACACACACACACATACATACATACACCTCTAACTATATGGGTCTACTTCTACCCATCGAAAACGCACTTTACTGAAACACACTTTCGTGAAAAACACTTCGCCAAACTCAATAACACCCAGCATGCCCCAGCTACCGATATATATATTAACTCCAAGATTGCACTATTGTGGAGAAAAGGGAATATTCCCTTATCCTCAGTGTACCATGATCTATAATAAAAAGCTATCTAAAAATTAAAGGTTCCCCTCCCATACATCACTGAAGAATTAATGCACCTACACCACCACAGGATCCCAAAACCAGCGATCTCTCTTCGCTGAACTTTTTCATGAAAGTGCATTTTCATTTGAATGCACTTTCGCTAATGTGAACTTGTTTATCTGGGATTTGGTAAAGTGTGTTTTCAATGGGTAGAAGTAGACCCATACACACACACACATCTATATATACACATACATATATGTATATGTACATATACATACGTGTGTGTGTGTGTGTACATATATATATATATATATATATATATATATACACACACACATATATGTATATATATGTGTGTGTGTGTATATATATATATATATATACACACACACACACACACACACACACACACACACACGTATATATTTGTGTGTGTGTATATATATATATATATATATATATATATATATATATATATATATATATATATATATATATATATATGTGCGTGTGTGTATATATAATGTATAAACAATATATAGAACAGTGGAAATTAAGAAAGGAGCGTTAGCTGGAGCTCAAACAAGGAACAGAGGTTCCTCCACAAAAAGTACAGTTTTGTACCTACCATAAATGTAGATGTTCGAGGATCCACATTGCTGCAGTCCTAACTATTGGGTAGTCCGCTGTCCAGTCGGCCCGAATACCAAAGTATATGGCTGACGTCGGTCAGGGCGCATTAGACTGACGTCAGTACGTCAGGGTACTAATGCGCATGACCGACGCCATATCCTCAGTCTTTTCTTGCCCCAGATGTCAGAAGACCCTAAAAAGACAAGGCCCAATATACCTGCACCAAAAATATGTACAATATATACAAAATTATCAGCATATAACCTCACCTACACAACCACCCCTAAACACAGAGGGGAAGGAGGGAGGGTAAATTGGACTGCAGCAATGTGGATCCTCGAACATCTACATTTATGGTAGGTACAAAACTGTACTATGTTCTTCATTCCACATTGCTGCAGTCCTAACTATTGGGTAGAATCCCAAAGCAGAGGTAAGGGAGGCTGGCAAATCATAAAGAAGCAGGAGCTGACAACATGCCTTGCAAAATAGCTGTGGCAAAACCAGCCCTAGACTTAGAGTAGAGAGGAAGGTGATAATGCTTAGAGAAAGTATGCACTGAACTCCAAGTAGCTGCCTCCAAAATATCCTTAGTTGAAACACCCATTAGAAATGCTGTTGAAGTGGCAGTAGCCCTAGTGGAATGAGGCCTAATCCCAGCTGGAATCTCCTTGCCATGATGGGAATAACAAAATGCAATGCAAAACCCAATCCACCTAGAAATAGTTTGTTTTGACACAGGCTTTCCCTGCGAACTCAAAGCAAAAGAAACAAACAACTGCTGAGACTGCCTAAAATCCTTAGTCCTGCTTAAATAATAACGCAATTGCCTGTGTACATCTAAAGTGTGCAAAATCTTTTCCCCTTTATTTTGGGGGTCTGCATAAAAAGTAGGCAAATGAATAGTTTGGTTTAAAGCCACACTAGAAACCACCTTAGGCATAAAGGAAGGATTAGTACGTAATGATACCCTATCCTTATGGAAAATCAAAAAGGGTTCAACTGCCATAAGGGCCTGCAACTCAGACACCCTTCTTGCAGAAGTAATAGCCAACAGAAAAGCAGTCTTCCATGACAAGTATTTCAATTCAGCAGTAGCCGCAGGCTCAAAAGGTTGTAGAGTAAGTTTTTCCAACACAAAATTGAGATCCCAAGCAGGAGTAGGAGCTCACGTGGGGTCTTATATTCTTTGCCCCTCTAAGAAACTGCTTGAACAAAGGATGCGAAAACAATGGTGGGTCACAATCATAGTGAGCTGAAATTGCTGCAGCATGAATCTTAATGGAAGAGAAGGACAAACCCTTGTCCAATAACTCAGTAAGATATTGAAGAGCCACACTCAAATTAGGCTCAGAAATCTCCAAATTCTTTGCTGTACTCCAAAATAAAAATCTCTTCCATTTTTCTGCGTACACTTTCCTTGTACTAGGTCTTCTAGCTTCCATAATCACATTTAAAACTTGTTGAGGAAGTTGAGACCTGCTGTGTTTCAACACAGAATATGCCAGGCTGTTAGATGAAGAGAGTGAAGCTTGACATTGAGCAGATGACCGTCCTTCTGAGATAACAGATGTGGAATCAAAGGTAAAGGCCATGGAGGCTTCCTTACCAGACTCCTTAGTAGTGGGTACCAGTGTTGCCGAGGCCAATCTGGAGCTATTAAAATCATCCTTGGCTTGTCTTGTCTGACCTTTAAGAGCACCATTGGAAGAAGAGGCAGAGGTGGAAAGGCATACACATGAAGATTTTTCCAACTGAAAGAAAGAGCATCCACTTTCCAAGCTGTGTGATGAAACCCCTTTGTGCAAAACTTTGGCAGCTGGTGGTTTAGTGGAGAAGCGAACAGATCTATGTCTGGAGTTCCCCATGACACTGTCAATTTCTGAAATACATGAAGATCCAGTTTCCACTCGTGGGGATCCATGATTTGTCTGCTTAACACATCTGCTAAGGAGTTCTGTGCTCCCGGCAGAAACCTTGCCTGAAGAGTTAGTTGCAAGCTGAGCGCAGTCTCCCATAAAATCATTGCTTGCCTGCATAGAGGATAAGAATGTGTTCCCCTTTGTTTGTTGATGTACCACATGACAGTTGTGTTGTCTGTTAGAATCAACACCTGCCCTGGAAGAAGTAACTCCTTGAAAGCCATTAATGCAAACTGGACTGCTAACATCTCCTTCATGTTGATATGTAGATGCTGTAGTCTGGTAGGCCACTTGTCTTGTATCCACTTTCCATTTAGATGAGCTCCCCAAGCAATGTCCGAGGCATCTGTCGTTAAAATCTGACTCGCCTCTGGCCGGGTCACAGAGAGTCCCTTGTTTAGGTGACATTCCTGAGCCCACCACAAAAATTCTTTTGAAGGCAAGGTATTATTTGAATGACAGTGTCCAAATCCTGGCAGTGCTGTGTCCATACATTTTGAGATACCATTGCAGCTTCCTCATATGCAGTTTGGCATTGGGAAGCACCAGAATACAAGATGCCATGAACCCTAATGCTTGAAGGACTGTCCTTGCAGTCAGCACGGACTGATGAGATAGTTGATGGAAGTAAAGGGATAGACTCTTTTGTTTGTCCGGGGTTAAAAAGGCCATCTGGGCTGCTGTATTCAGTCTCACACCCAGAAAGCACATGTCTTGAGAGGGTACTAGACTGGACTTTATTTCGTTCACAGAATACCCTAGGCATCTTAGCACTGCTATAACATATTCCAGATGCTGTAGAAGGTCTTCCTTTTCTTGAGCCAGAATCAGGCAGTCGTCCAAGTAAGGATAGATTTGAATTCCTTTTAGCCTGAAATAAGCTATCACTGGAGCCAGAACCTTTGTGAATACTCTGGGCAGTAGATAAGCCAAAGGGCAATGCAGAGAACTGATAATGAGAATTTCCAGCTCGAAACGCAGATACTTCCTGCAACTTAGTCTTATAGGCACATGAAGGTAAGCTTCCTTGAGATCTAAAGTTACCATCCAGTGATCTTTGCCCAGCAGAGGTAAAAGCTGTTGTAACGTCAACATCTTGAACTTGGGAATGTCCAGATAAGTGTTGAGGATAGATAAATCCAAAATTGGTCTCCACGTGTTCCCCTTCTTTGGTACTAGGAACAGGCGAGAATAAAATCCTAGGCCCCTTTCTGATACAGGGACTGGCTGAATGGCCCCTATTTGGAGTAACAGAGAAATTTGCTTGTGAGCCTCTTTCCTTTGTGGAGGAGGAACGTCTGGCATGCCTTTGAAAGGGGCAATGTATGGAAATAAAACCTGTAACCGTGGTGAATGATATCCAACACCCATCTGTCTTGAGTAATTAAATCCCAATTTTCTTTGAAAAGAGACAGTCTTCCTCCCAAAGGAGCTGCCAGGCGAGAATCTACTGGCAGCTGAAAAGGCAGGTCATTGGGTCTGTTTACGAAAGGACTGATCCCTGCCCTCACCAGAAGTCTGAGCAGGTGAACTCCTGTTCTAGGCCTAAAAGAACCTTGAGCTCTGCCCCTACCACGTCTAGACCTACCCCTAGACTGGGAATCATAAAGCGGATATGTCCATCCCTAAGTAGGACAATTTCTACTAAACTTGGTGGCTGCACCTGCAAAAATCTTTAACAGTTTGCATAGACTTAGCTTTGTCCTCCATTTTCTTTAAAACTGCTTCCACAGGCGAACCAAACAACACATCAGACTGTAAAGGAGCATCCAAAATCCTTGTCTTAACATGCTCAGCTAAATTCTGATCCCTCAACCAGGCATGCCTGCGAAGAACAGAACTAGTGGCAGCCACCCTCGAGGAGGCCTGTACAGCATCAAAACCACATTGCAAAGAATGCTTACCCACTTGTTCAGACACATGAACTAAATCCAGCAACTCTTTACACTCAATACCTTCCGCCAAAGCATCCACCTTAGATTTCAATTGTGAAAGGAGATAATTTTGATATTTTAGCATGTGAAACTGACAATTCAACGCCCTCATGGCTAAAGTGGAAGAATTATACACTTTCTTTCCCCATCTATCCAAAGCCCTTGCCTCTTTATCAGTGGGAACAGGGTTTTTAACAACAGAGGCCTTAACACCTTTAGGTCCCTGAGAAACAGTTTCGGGTCTGCCCTAGGACTCTTAAAAGATACTTATGAGCTTCAGGCACCCTATAGTACCTATCAGGTTTAACAGGAGCAGGAGGCAAAGAATCAGGGTTCAGGGAAGCCTCTGCAAAACATCTTCCACCACATTCAACACAGGAGGTATAGCTAAGGGCCTATGCTGGGGTAAAACAAGAATTCCCTAAGCCTTTTCCTGGAATCAGAGTAATCTTGGCCTTCCCATTTAAAGTGCTCCCTCATGGAATGCAGAGTCTCTGAAAATGAGAAATCCTCAGGAGGAGAAGCTGTAGGAGTGGAATCATCCACATCAGAATCAGAATAAGGAGGATACTCCTGCAAGTCTTCCGCAGAAGACTCAGAAGCCTCTGAACACTGTTCAAAACTCTCAAACTCAGGTTCCACCCTAGGCCTCTTATCAGGAGGGGCATAGAACCTCTAATCATAGTAATCAAATCTTCTGCCATTTTAAGCATATGTTTCTTAGGCACAGAACCTGAAGTGCTAGGAGAAGCCCCCACTGAAGCTAAACTTGGCCTACCTCTCAAAGAAGTTTTGGAAACAGAAGGAGAGGCTCTAACTACCTTGGGAAGAGAGGGAAGAACAGTTACCTGAGAAGCCCCTCAGCCTGGCCTACCTCCTGAGAAGGCACATCCTGTAACAGTAAAGTCTCTGCCTGAGACTCCAAAGAAACTCCTGGCAAAACCTCTGGCTCCACTGAGCCTTCTAAAGAACCGACGTCCGGGACTGCGGTTCATCAACCCTAGGCTTCGCTGTTTTGTCCTTGCGCTTTTTGGAAGCGGGCGCGGAGCATCCGGCGGCATTTTATAATTGCAACGCTTCCCAAACACTAACCTGGCACAGTCTAACCTTCTCTTAATAGTGCGTTTGTTAAATCTAGCACAAGAGCGGCATCCAACAACGTCGTGCTCAGGCCCTAAACAAGGTATACACAAGGTATGGTAATCCCTATGAGGTATCTGTTTCCCACAAGAAATACAGTTATTCACTTTTTCTGACATCCGGTTAAATACTGAGGCAAGAAAAACCAAAATGTTCTAACGGGTACTTAGCCAACTTTGATTCGGTCTGAAACTCCGACTTCAGAAAATTTCAGAACGCCAACCTGCACTCGCAAAACTGCTTCTGCATCGGACCATGCGGCAAAAAAGACTGAGGATATGACGTCGGTCATGCGCATTAGTACCCTGACGTACTGACGTCAGTCTAATGCGCCCTGACCGACGTCAGCCATATACTTTGGTATTCGGGCCGACTGGACAGCGGACTACCCAATAGTTAGGACTGCAGCAATGTGGAATGAAGAACATCTCTTCAATTCTATCCAGGAGTTCCACAAGGAGAGGGTAGGTGGGTGGTAAGTTGAGGAAGAATGAAAATAGACAACACAGACTGAACTTTATGGTGAATAAATAACCTTTTTATTTGGTGATGTAATTTTCATTCATTCCTCAACAGCTATCTAAATCCCAGGAGGACTCTAAGGAAGGCTATTCTGAAGCACAGATGAGCGAAAGGCTACTCTTTCCCTAGAGACCAGATCCAAATTGTAATGAGCAATAAAGGTAGGAGAATTAGCCCAAGTTGCAGCTGCACAATCATCATCCAAGGAAGTTCTAGACAAAAAAGTTGAGGAAGTCACCATAGTCCTCGTGGAATGGGCTTCTTGGAGGTTTTAGTAAAGGTAAACCCACTTTTTCATACACAAAGTGAATACAGTCAGTCAACCACTTGGCCAAAGTTTAGATATTGGTTTGCCTAGTTTTGAATCATAAAAGAAAAAAAATGATTTTCTCATATCTTTGGTTCTGTGAAGGTAGAAACGTAACTGTCTATGGACAATCCAAAAGATGAAACATATATTGTCCTTTGTTAGGAAAGAAGACTGGGAGATTGACAACCTGATTTGTATTAGATTCAGACACCACCTTTGGTAAAAAGGAAGGCTTTGTCCATAAAGAAACCCTGTCCTTGTGAAAAAGTGAATAAGGAGATTCAGAGGACAGTGCTTGAAACTCAGACACTCTTCTAGCAGAACAGCTAGTAACTACGAAGAGAGTTTTCCAAGTAAAACATTTCAAACCAGACTTAGCTGATGGTTCAAAAAGGGGTTGAGTCAAGGTTTGAAAAACAATATTTAGATCCCAAGGAGAGGTAGGATCTTTTAGAGGAGCTATATGTAAGAAGGTTCCGCTGAGAAAGGCTTTACAAAGCTTAGAGGAAGCTAAAGCACAATTATTTACTCTTATATGAAAGTTGGAAACGGCTGCTAATTGTACTCTGATAGCTGAGGAGCTGGCACCTTCAGTGAAAATTGTAGCTAAAAAGTCAAGAACCATTGATATTGGTGCTGAAAAAGTGTCTAAATTCTTTTCCATTTACTTTTATAAATTTTCCTAGTGGAAGCTTTATGGGAGGATAACAATATATGACAGACACTAGAAGAGAGCCTGGGCTGTCTAGCAATCAACAGATATGAGAAGAGAGTCTGGGCTGTCTAGCAATCAACAGAAATGGAGAAATCATTCGGTCAGCTTGAAGCATGAAATGTCCAGGTGAGTTAAGCCTGTTTGGTGAGAAAGGAGGTCTGGAGATGGATCCAAAATGAATCCAGGGAGGATGTAGAAGATGAGACCAAAGGAAGGGAAACCAGATTTGATGACGCTAGTAAGGGGCAATGAAGATAACTGTGCTCATCAATTGTGATGCTTTCTGGAGAAAATTTGGAATGAGGGGTAATGGGGAATAAGCATAAAGGAGACCGCAGGGAGTGAACTAGAGCATCCTTCGGGGACTCCCTCACTGGGGAGATCAGGGCAAAGAACCTGCTGCACTTGTTGCTGACGGGAGAAGCAAATAGGTCGCAGCATGGTTGGCAACACTGACGGAAATCACCTCCACCATGCTCATATTGAGAGACCATACGTGAGGCATTAAAATGGACCTGCTTAACTTGTCTGCAATCGCATTTGACTTACTCGGGATGTGCGGTGCTATCAAAAAACAAATGGGGAAGATCACCCACTGTCATATTCTCATAGCTTCTCGAAAAAGACGGTAATATCTGGATCCCCCTTGTTTGTTGATGTACCAGACTACCAATATATTGTCTGTCTGAATCGCAAAAGTCCCAGTTGGGAGTGTGTCTTGAAATGCCTACAATACTAGGAGGACAGCTCTTATTTCCAGGACATTGATATGTGTGTTAGCCTCTTCAGGGGACCATGTGCCTTGGACTGTCCTTCCCAAGAAGTGTCCTCCCCACCCAATATGGGATGAACAAAGGGATAGCATTCTTATATCTGATTGGAGTGAATCCACCAGAAAAGATAATTCTTACAAGCTTGAGTTATCTTGACTGGGCTGGATAATGGGTGATGGAGAATAGGCCATTGTATTTTAAGTGTCAATTTTATGATTCTCATATGGAACCTCACTGGTGGTACAAGAGTGACTGCCGCTGACATGGATGCCAAGGCTTAGAGTATCAGACATGCTGGTAGGGACTTTATGTCCACATGCCACACATTTCTTAAAGCTGGATGACTTACCAGACTTGTTGAAAATGGAATTAAAAGTTGAAAAAGGTAAGATTTTTTTTTTTTTTTAAGAAAAATGAGAAAGAATTACCAACAATGGTAATTTAAGAAGTACAACAAAGTACTACAAGCAAAAAGGGACAGGACTACCAACAATGGTATTAAAAGTACTAAAAGTAGAAGAAAAAAAATATATAAGGCTAAAGGGAAGAGACTGTAGTTCTATAGATAATACAGAGAAATTTGAAAAAAATTGTGAAAGTTAAACTTACTGACCAACAAGACAGATATATCTAAAGCTCAAAAGCTTGCAATCAACATTTGAAAGCTGGCAGCAAACGAGATCTGAGGTATGTTAGGTGGATGAGGCCTTTTGGGTAAATGGGGAAGCCCAAAAGTTCAAGTGGCTGAGCTTGGCTCAGAGGATTGGATGCAAACCAAACTATTAAGGAATGAATGAAAATGACAACATCAGATCAAGTTATTTTCAGGAAGAGTCAAAGTCAGATATACCAAGGCTTTGGCTTCTTCAGTGGACTTTTTTGAAAGGTGGTGTATTCTAGAGGCAGCAACCTGGTCCTCGGTGCAATTTTTACAAAACATTACAAACCAGATTCGTTCTCCAGGTAAAGAACAGTTTTCGCAGAACTCTTTAGAGGGCCTTCTGGATTCTCCGCCTTCCTTGACCTCCCTATCTTTCTTAGCTCTGGTAATCTACTCATGCAGCGTAGTCTATTGCAACTGTGATGTAATGATGAACATAGTACAGTTGTGTAAGTAAACTCCTTTAACAGCAGATGTTGGAATAGATCTCTTTTGCAGTACGGAGGCACTCCATCCCTTTTCTGTGTATGCTTTTTGCCAGGGTGTGGATATATATATATATATATATATATATATATATATATATATATATATATAGATATATATATAGACATCTACATATATATATATATATATATATATATATATAGATAGATAGATATACATATATGTGTGTGTGTGTATGTATTAATTCAGTTAACATGTTAACGGAATAACAGGTTTTGCATTAAAATGTATTCACTCTCTTACACATGCACAATTCACTTAAAAAGTTAATATAAAAGTATGTTTTGAATTACAAAGCATTTTTATAGCAAAAAGTCAAACTCAGATGTTTGGCATTATCACCTTACTGTAATCCTCACTGATTTAAAGGAAAATCAAACATTTTTATGAGGGACATGACAAAAATAGGAAGAAAAATCAGGGATGCTATTTCACTTAATACGTTAAAAGGTTTTTTATCGACATGCACTAACTCTGTCTGCCTGCCTGTCTCTCTCTCTCTCTTTCACACACACATACACACATTCACTCAATTTACTTACTGAAGAAATGTTGACGTGAATGGCAGACGATGCCAAAAAAACAAAAAGTACTGCGTAGCCCTACTGCAGCATCATCTTTTTAACAGCATTACTGCACATTTGCACATATGACTATGAGGAAGTCCTGCAGTCATTCTTAAAGAAAAAGAAAGTGTAGTCGTGAAAAGTCTTACCATAATGGTAGATGTTCTTCTCTTCACTGCTGCAGTACTCCTTACAATAGGGATCCCCCTGCCAAGGGCGGCCTGATACCCGGCCAGTATACTAAAGCCTTTAGGTTGCTAAAGGTATACCGTACATCACATGTATGCTCCCCACATACAGAGTAGGGTAGTAAGGTGGCATTGGGACATACCATAATCAGAACTGACAGCCCCATTAGGAACCCCAGTCTAAGAATTAGAGAGGTACCAGGCACATCCAGAATGGAAAAGAACCAGGGAGAAGGTAAGAAGTGAATACTGCAATAGTGAAAAAAAGGACATCTACCATTATAATAATATTTTATACAACTGTACTATGTCCTTCCATTTCACTGTTGCAGTATTCCTCAAAATACAGAGACTGCAAAAGCTCATGAAGAAGAGAGACTGAAGGAAGGACCAGTAGAACCCTCTAGAAACCATTAAGGATAGCCTTAGCAAAGCCAGTAATAGCCCTGGATATCACATCCAACTTATAATGCTTAGTAAACGTATGCACAGAAGTCCAGGTAGCTGCCTCAAGAATACAGTTAGTATTTAAAAAAACAGTACCAGACAAAGCCATAATCCTAGTGAAATGAGCCTTAACTGAAGAATAAAGGCTCTTGACATGAAAAAAATAAAAAAAGAAATGGCTTTAGACATCCAAGCAGTAACAGTCTGCTAGGAAACAGCCAATCTCAAATATCTAGGATTAAAGGAAACAAAAAGATGATCAGATTTGTGAAAATCTTCTGTCTTATCCAAATAAAATCTGAGTTGTCTATACACATCCAAACTGTGCAAAACCTTCTCACAAGCAGACTATGGAGACAGAAAAAAGTGGGCAAACGAAACAAGCATTCAGACTGACCATCAAAGATGGCATTTGAACTGGCGGCAAATAAGTTCTGAGGATGGTATGTCCAGACGTCATCTTTATGCCCTATGGTGTAGGCAGGAAGCATATGCATGATGTACAGTGTACCTTTAGCAACCTAAAGGCTTTGGTATACTGACCGGATGTTGGGCCACCCTTTGCAGGGGATCCCTATTGCAAGGACTATTTCAACAGTGAAATGGAAGGACATCATAATTACCAAGCAAATTTTGAAAACTTACAGGGTAGCAGACTGAATATAATTAGTAACTAAAAACTTTAACTGGACTTATCTGGGCTTGTTTTGGGGCCACATGCGGCCCACAGGTCATCAGTATGAGGACT